>NW_026262673.1:4871476-5009982 GCF_021869535.1 Mytilus californianus
TTCTTGTATTGCGAGTATGCTTTCCGAAGTCCAGGAGCGAAAGCACAGGCTGAACCCTCTCTAAACGGATGAGCTAGCGGGGTATGAGACAAATTATGAAAGGAAAAACTGTTTACACAAGAAAACCCGTTTACGTTGCATTACTACTATGTTTAAAAATGACCTGTATTATCTTGTGTTACAGTTGACAAGTTTAGTCCTGGGCACATGATTTTTAATTGAAAAACAGATGTTCTGTACACATATTATTACATTCATGGATATATATTGAAACACAGAAACCTAAAATGAAGTGAGAACATTGGTTTGTTTAGACAAAAAAACTAGTAAATATGGTGCGAATTTTGTTCTAGTTACTTCCCTTTGGCTGATCAATAGTTATTCTTTTTACCTGATTTTTTATTTATGTTCACTTCACCTTTTATAGTGAATTGATCTTCTTAGTCATCACTTTAGAAATCTTTAAAGAAATAAGTTCGAAGATTTAAAAATTGTAATGAGACGAACATTGCTAATTTAGTGGTCTTTTCAGTTAAAATAAGAGAGGGGGTTGTTATTCAAGAGACTTTTTAAAAGTTTTATGGAGAATTGTTTTAAATATGTGTCCGACCAAATTCATTGAAATTTCCTGCTTAATTTGTAACAGAGTATATAGATTCCGTAACTTTTGTTATACATGCTCAGGTATAACCAAATTTAAAATGAATATCGATATTTTGATAAAGTGAGTCTTGACTCCAATGAAATTAAATTTTGCACACAAGAACGGTTTTATATGCATCTTAATATTTCGCTATTTTTTGTTATAATGATATTTAAATGTTTACGAAAATAGGATCGTTTAAGTCTTGGATAAGAATTCAAATTTGTTTCGAGCACGGAATAATGCCTGGGACTTTTATACTAACTAGTATAATAGTCCCAGATAATGCAGCCCAGAGGACTATGAAGATCCAGGGTTTTTATTGCCAACACAAATAATCTTGAAAGAATGAAAGTTGATCTTAGGCTACTCCACATCAACACGTACGAACACATTTTTTTTATTGTTTGAACTTATGTTGTTTTGTAACACCTCTGTTGCAAGTTAAGAGAGCGATTAGCACCTACAAACATGTTTAACTCCGCCATACTGTATATGATCCTATGCCATAGTCATTTGTTGATTATTGAGCATTAAGTATTATTGGGTGGTTGTAGTTTTTTGCTCATATGGTTGTTGTTGGTACATGTCTTTTATAGCTAAGAATACGTTATGGGTTTTTCTGATTGTTGAAGAACCTGATAGTATGTGGTATGATTGCCAATGAGACATCTCTTCAGAAGAAACAAAACGTCACAGTAATAAACAAGTATAGGTCACCGTAAAGCCTTCAACAATGAGCAAAGTCCATATTGCATAGTGAGCTATAAAAGGTACAGAAATGACAAATGTAAAACAATTACAAACGAGAAAACTGACGGACTAATATATGTACCAAAAAAAAAAGAACAAAAATCAAATATGTAACACCACCCCGTATAACCTCGATACAGATGAATCCGGACGTTGACGCGTTCGAATCGACCACACTGTGTACCACTGAGTTCAGACAGTGAATAATTAATACTTTTAAAGAAAATCCAATATCTATTCTTCGGATATTTTGCTCAAATATATTCTTTGCCATAATACTCATTACTTACTAAAAGGTTTTTCAAATATGTGACATTTCTATACACAAACATTAAAAAACGCTCGACGATATCAATGATAAAATGTGCTTGGTATTTTAAAATATTCAAAACTTAATGTTTCTCGTGCTTCATAGTTTTTAAAACATACATTTTTGAAAATTTCATAGTTTGAAATAAACAAACTTATAAAGATCGAAGGTTCATGTTGTTTCTAGAAACAAACAAATACACGTTTTAAAGTGGCTTCATTTTCATGTTGTGTACGCTTCGTTATCATTACACTTTTTTATACTGTACGTTTCGTTGCGACAATATTGTATTTGTCAAAGAATTTTGCATGTATCAAATTATGCTTTGATATGATTGTAACCAATATACATGTTTAAATAAATTAATTTACCACCATAACATGCAGACAGCAACCTTTAATATCCGTTGTATTGTCGAAACACTCTTGGAGGTATTTTGTACATGTAAAAAAATTCCTTATTGATACGAAACTGTAAATTGGTAGGAAAATACAATTACTCGACAGATGCAAATATTATTGGCTGAGCATACAGATGCACGGGTCCGATTTCTAATTTGATAGCATTTTTGAAAGTCTTTACCATACGACATTCAATGTACGGTTACACCATTGTCCCAGGTTAGGGGCGGGTTGGGTGCCCTTTATCGTGTTTAATCTTGAAATATTCTGTATGTGCCTGTCCGAAGCCAGGAGCGTGTAATTTAATGGTTATATATGTGTTTTTCGTTCAATTTTTTGTGCATAGATTAGGCCGTTAGTTTTCTCGTTTTAATTGCTTTATATTTGTCATTTCGGTGCCTTTTATAGCTGACTATGCGGTATGGGCTTTGCTCATTGTTAAAAGCCGTACGGTGACCTTTAGTTGTTCATTTCTGTCTCGTTTGGTCTCTTGTGAAGAGTTGTCTCATTGGCAATCATACCACATCTTCTTTTTGATATAGACAGTAATAAAAAAAAATCAATGGTTTATAGGCTTTTGGCCTAAAGAATATGTGTATACAATGAACATGTAACTTATAGCCATCGTTAATAAGTAATACAGTTTCTTTAATGGGGAGATGTAAAGATGAAGAGATAATTCTTATTATTAACTGGTTTGCTTTCTTCGATTATATATATTTTTTTTTAAGGTATAAAAATTATGCTTAATTTCCTCGAACATAACATTCTTTCTACTGTGGTGCCAAAATCTCACTGAATTGTTATTCTGGTTATTATAAGCATCTTAAAGTCTATACCCATCCACATGCATTTCATTCAAATTTTGACTGATGTTGGAAGAAGACCAAAGGGACCATATTTATATTTCCCAGTTACCCTTGGCGTCATCGGTAAATTATGCGGTTGAGCAAAGCTTTAGTCATCTACCTAACCTTAGACATTTACTTTGTTGCTTCTTTCATGTCTTTATAGTTATCATTAAAAAATGAAACGTTTCAAAGTTGGTACTGAACAATTTCTAGACTCGTTTATTTGTTAATGGCACTCGTACGTAATGGCTGATTGTTGGTTGCTAACGTTCACTTGCAAATAGTTCATGCATGTTCAGGATGAGCACAAAGTAGCAACACATACTACATGCAGGTCCTGGAAGGAGGCCGTCCGGAACTACGTCAGGGAAGTTTGGACTGCCACTGGATAAAATGAGGTATATTGAATAAGGACACAAATGTTGTCTTGCAACAGGCCACTTATGGACCCCTCACAGAGTTTTTGCAAGGGTTCATAAAGTGTAGTGAGCGTGGTGCTCTCTGTTCACGAGGCATTGGATCTAATATTCCCATTCTGACTGGACGTGACTGCGTCCTTGTACATCCCACACAGCTAAACGGGTGACCAACTTCGGCCAGGATTTTACTGCCGGTTGGAAAAAGAACAAAGTGACCATATCTATATTTCTCAGTCACCCTTTACCAATTTCTTTCATAGATGAAAAAAAAAAGATTTGGCTACAGTGTATAGAAAGTGCTGCTGTACCTATTAAATTCTTATTTAAACGAGATATCATATCCTAATTTTGATGGTGATGTTGTTTAAGTAGCAATTGAATTTTTTTTTGAAAAATCAAAACATCACTAAACATTATTACAATATATGCACACTTATGAGAACTCATAAGATCGTACATTCTCTCGATACTGTTTACTTATATTTGACATTGCACAAGTTCATGCGTTTTATTACGTCTTTCCTAAATCCGTTGGATATATACTGACTGATACTTTAGTCTTGAATAACATGATTTACCTTTTAGTTGTAATTAAATTTTGCTTTGAAATAGCTATCAGTTACTACATTTACTCTTTTTTCTATGTTTTATGTATATGGTTTTTGTGCCTTGTAGTGTACCGACATTTTGAGTTGAACGTATTGCAACTGTAAAATCATGTTGTGCTGTTTACACCAGTGTCCCAGGTTAGGGAGAGGGTGGGGGCTCACATGTTTAATCCCGTCGCATTCTTTTTGTGTCTGTCCAACGTAAGGAGCCTGTAGTACATTGGTTATATAGATCTGTCATATTTTACTTATAAATACAGCCGTCAGTGTTCTCGTTTTAAATTTTTCACATTTTTTTTTATATCGGGGCCTTTTATAGCCGACTATACGGTTTAGGTTTTCCTCATTGTTGAATGTCGTACGTTGGACAATGATAATTGCTTTATACACCCACCTCATTTAAACTTTGGCGGAAAATTGTCTCATTGGCCATCACACCACATCTACAAAGTTTTATGTGTAAAAAAACCCAGTTGGAATGCAATCTAAGGCATTCGGCAATCTAAGTTCAACGAGCTCCTATTGCTGCTTTCGTTTAGGCGAACTTGGACCAACATCGGCATTTAAAAGAGCCTCAAATTGTGAAAAGTAAGAGTCGTTAAAGTTTTATTGGCTGTACTATACTTTTTGAAACTTTATTTCACCTGGAATATATTTATTAACAGTTTATTTCATCTGGAATAACGTTGAAAGTCCAAATTTTGAATAGAAACATTGCTGTCAGATGTACGCTGGTTAAACATTGCAATTTTGGCTTTGGATGACTGATATTGTATGTTTAACTCCTTTGACTAAGTTAACAGATAAAATACAGAAAAAGGGTCGCCGATGCCATCTCGAATATCTTAATAAGAAAGTGATTTATGACGGTTTTTGTCATCGAACTGTACAGTGATTATTTAAAAACGCACAACGAACTCGACACATTTGGTGGAACGAACGATACAGTAAAAGAAAACGTATTTAGTATGATATTGCGTTTATTCTAAGTTCTAGGGAACATTTGAAGGCACGTAGTAATTCAACGTATAGTTATTTATTATTGCTTAAGGTATTAATACGCAAAGGTTTATGCACGAAAAGATATTCAGCATTGTTTATGTCATAAAACGTATGAAATTGCACCATGTCTGTGCGTTTCGCATCTAGCAGTTTCATCAAACGTTCTATGCAATATCTAAAACTCACAACAACTGTATAATTGAATAAATAAACTAACATGCACATTGACATATTTATATATACTCAAATAAGTTCTAGAGAGGCATTCGAAATTGTTGTCATTCCAAATGTTGTCCTGATTATCGCTTCGAACGCGTCAACGTCCGGATTCATTTGTATCGGGGTTACACTCCCGACAAGACGATTCCCGCAAAGTCCACCTAAAGAAGCGGATTATCCCGACGGGGAAATTATATTTTTACCTACATTATGCCGCGAAAAGTCCATTTTGATCGCGGACAGGTCAAATTTTTATCGTGGACCTTCGTGGAAATCAATAGAATATCTATAGTAATAACGCAGAATTCTATGTTGTCGATAAAATATAACGTTTAATTATTGTTATGTGCATGAGAAATAATTGTGGCTGTAAAAGCTGTTAGCGAAAAAACAAGATATTTGTCAGTTTATTGGTTGTGTCTATTGTTATTTTAAATCACATTAACCCGTAATTACTCCTCTTGTCCTGTTGTTATTTCTATTCAAGCTCAGGTAAAGTTTGATTGACATGGGGCGGTCTTTCATTTGTACTTTTGTCGGAAAGGTGATGCATACCAGGAAAATACACAAAAGTCATACGAGAAGTTTAAACCAATGAACGGGTGATCAGGTAATAATGGAGGAGGAGCTACATTATATTGACTGATTTTGAACTTATTATCTTTAGAAATTTGTAAATTGAAAATTGTTTGAGATTCGTAAAATCATTAATGTTACAAGTTATTAATTATCAATAAAAATAGTTCAACAGACAGTTTTTATAAAATATCTAAGACTGTAGTAGTTCTAGTTTAAAATCCTGGATATTTCCTGTGACTAATATTTTTTTTTATTTTATTGTTGCCGTAGAAAAAAAAATCGTAATTTAAAAAAATGTAATATTCATTTTTATCATTAAAATGATTATTGTCTTACAAATCGGGCTTATTGATTTGACAGGTTGATTGGTGTTTGTGTGTTTTTACAAACGTGAATTCTTGAAAAATGGGAAAATAAAAAATAATTATTGATACAGCTCATTCGGATTTTCAATGTCACGCTGTATACAACTATGTACATGTACATGTAATAGGCTTACTTAATGTATCGCATTCGATTATTGATTGCTTAATGTCAACATATATTGGAAAAACACTACACTACGAAAAAAAAAAAGGAAAGTGGCTGACATCTGGTGATTTTTAAGTGAATTGTTTTACCGTGGAGAAACATCTTTTTGTTTTGTTGTAACTGATTATTATGGTATATGTATGTTTAAAAAAAAAACGAAAAATACATCAGCGAAGAAGAATAGAGACACTTGTTATATGAACATCTTTCTGTTCACCATTTCACAGAGCTACCGATTCTTGTATTGATGGTTAAACGTCCAGTGACCTATATATCAGTGCATACTCAGAATAGACAGTTCAATATAACCTGTACTGAAAAATCGCGTGATATTGAAAATGGGGCGTGTGCTTAAGCATTGTAAAAATCCTTTATGTACTTATGTAGATAATATGTTCATGTTCATGTCTTTTTAGTGAAAGTTTCTATTATAATTAGGAATTATAGTTTCATTGAATCACGGGCGCTTGTGGCGTGGACCCCCCTTTTTTTGTGTGTATAATTTTTTTTTTATTTTATTGTTGCCGTAGAAAAAAAATCGTAATTTAAAAAAATGTAATATTCATTTTTATCATTAAAATGATTATTGTCTTACAAATCGGGCTTATTGATTTGACAGGTTGATTGGTGTTTGTGTGTTTTTACAAACGTGAATTCTTGAAAAATGGGAAAATAAAAAATAATTATTGATACAGCTCATTCGGATTTTCAATGTCACGCTGTATACAACTATGTACATGTACATGTAATAGGCTTACTTAATGTATCGCATTCGATTATTGATTGCTTAATGTCAACATATATTGGAAAAACACTACACTACGAAAAAAAAAAAGGAAAGTGGCTGACATCTGGTGATTTTTAAGTGAATTGTTTTACCGTGGAGAAACATCTTTTTGTTTTGTTGTAACTGATTATTATGGTATATGTATGTTTAAAAAAAAAACGAAAAATACATCAGCGAAGAAGAATAGAGACACTTGTTATATGAACATCTTTCTGTTCACCATTTCACAGAGCTACCGATTCTTGTATTGATGGTTAAACGTCCAGTGACCTATATATCAGTGCATACTCAGAATAGACAGTTCAATATAACCTGTACTGAAAAATCGCGTGATATTGAAAATGGGGCGTGTGCTTAAGCATTGTAAAAATCCTTTATGTACTTATGTAGATAATATGTTCATGTTCATGTCTTTTTAGTGAAAGTTTCTATTATAATTAGGAATTATAGTTTCATTGAATCACGGGCGCTTGTGGCGTGGACCCCCCTTTTTTTGTGTGTATAATTTTTTTTTTATATATTTTTTCATATTTCAACTTTCCACTACTTTAAAGTGTTCTAACTCTTAAACATGCGATTTAACAATAAAAGATCGTGGGAAATAAGAATTGAGGGACAGCTTATAAAAAAAATTAATACAGGGTCACTATATGTAAAAAGGGAAATGTACTGGTGAATTTGAATTCTTTGATTATTTCATTACAAGTCTGAAAGGATGAAGATTAAAATTTGAATAATGGGTTATGTACTGTGATCTTATTGCTAATATTTTCTACTTTAGGTCTTGGATGGATAGTTGTCTCATTGGCAATCATACCACATCTTCTTATATTTGTATGGTCACTTTTTCATATTGTTTTTTATTGTTTAGAAAAATTGTTACAACAAATAAAGAATTTTTTTGAAAAATTTTGTGGCCTTGAAAAGGGCTGTTTTACAACTGAGTTAACAGAGGCTTTATCACTGGAACTGCAGACCTTTCAATCGCTTGATTACATCTGGGTCAGTCTTCAGCTTATTATTGAAATACGCTAACGATTTACCCCTTGTCCTCTCAGGAAAAATCTTGTCAGGCAGATGACCAGTTGCTGCTCCATTCATCAAGACACATACTGGTGCAACCATATATATATGATCAATGTACATGTTGCATTGCTCTACAGTCATCTTCTCGCACCAAAAAGTCTGTAAAGTGTTGACAAGCTCCTCTTTTGTTTTGGGGTCTACACAGGCTACATGACGTTTCATCTGATTCCATACCATTTCTATGGGGTTCAAGTCAGGACTTTCGGAAGGCCATATATCCCACCAATTTATACCGTTGTCGTTCATAAATTCTTTTGCCATTTTTGACTTGTGCTTAGGGTCGTTGTCTTGTTGCAATCTGTGCCCATCTGGAAACTTTACCCGAACATAAGAAAGAAGGTTGTCCCGTAAAATAGAGTTGGTGAAGAATTCTTTTTCCATTATATCTTCGAAGATGGTCAGTTTTGACAAACCCCTTCGACTTATGGCACCCCAAACATGGACTTTCAGTGGATGTTTCGGCTTTCCATGAATCATTGGAGCAGAATCTTTCTCTCTGTAATAATTGGTCTTATTTTTGAAGGTCTGTATGGAACTTTCATCAGAAAAGATTATGTCTGCAAAGTCGTCATTGTCGTCAATGAGGTGTTGGCAAAAATCAACACGTTTTGGTCTGTTTGCCCTTCTCACCATCTGGCCATACCGCGGTCGTGAATGGGTGAAACCTACAGCGTCGATGGCTATTTTGGTGATCGAGACTCATGTTGGCACCATCTGCAAATAGGGCTTTGTGGATCTGCTTACTTGACATGGAAAAGTCTGACTTAATAAGTTCTTTGATGAGTTCGGCGTCTCTCTCAGAAACTTTTCTGAAGGTCCGTTGTTTTGGTTGGACATGAACACCACGCTCGGAAATAAAACCCCTGTCATAGGCTCTCAACCAGTACCGTACGGAATGACGCGAAATGTTATGGCCCCTGGTACTCAATATTCCAGTAATTGCTTGGATGTTGTTGCCCGACTTTCTCAGTACTGCAATTTCTTGTTTGATTTTGTCGTCTACTCTGCCCATTATTACGGTGAAACTGATAATTTTTCATTTAACAGTTGGCATTTTAATAAGAAATCAACATGTGACAGCGAATTCATAAATTTCTTTAGGTGTTGAAGTTGAAAAATATCAAGCCATAAAAATTTGTTACACAATATACAATGTACCAGCAAATCACAATATACTGCCCCCGGAAATAAACGAACTGGTCAAATGACTTCAACCAGGTACATGTACATATAATATACATGTATTTAGCTGATCAATACCCGAAAATGTCAAGGTAAACAATTTCAAAAAATTTTTCTCATGGATGTAAGAAATATCATAAATACACGTAAATGTAACAATTTGTAATACATATAAAATACAGGTGCATTTTATTTTTGCAGAATTTTTTTTTAAAGTGAAAACATTTGTATAAATTCTTGTACACATCTTTGTCGGAATTTAATAAAAAAAAACCTTACAATTTCTATTAATTTGATCTTTATGCTTCTTATACAACTTTTTTACAAAGATAATCATTCTTTTGTTCAAAGTTGACGCAACTGAAAGAAATTGGCCTTTTACAAATAACTTTATCGGAAAAGAAGTTAATAAAATCTTATTAAAAATTATCATTAAAATAATTATAACTAATTCCAAAATAAATTTAATGTCTTGAATTAGTCGTTATAATTGTTTGGCACGTGCCGTTCGATTCACAGATTATCCACTGACATTGAAGTTTGACCATCCACCTTTTCTGTACTTATCTAAATACATATTTTACGAGTGAAGTTAAATATAAAAATTATTCATCAAAAGGAAGTTTTAAAATATATACCATACATAAAAGATAGATATCATTATCTTTTATAAAAAATTTTTGAATTTCATCATTTGTGCAATCAAAGGTGTATCGAGACATACAAAAAATACTCATCATTTATTTGATGTTAGACTGTGAAATAGATCTATTAATACTTTTTCCTTTAAAATAAAACACCTGTTATTTTATAATTCCCTTTTAACTTGTAACGAAAAATATGAAACTCTGGAATGTATAAATACGCAGCCACATCCAGAAATGCAATGTTACTTACGATGACTTGAATAAGGTGTTATAATCTACGAGTTTTAATATAAAATCAATTGAAAAAAACCTGCGAAGGTGTCAATAGATGGTCTGTTGTAAATTCTTACCAAACAACATGCATGTACTCTCATTTTCAAGCGACTTCAAACATCTCGCCTTTTATCCCGGTTACCCTGCATATATTGTATTAATTGTGTATTTTTTCATTCGCAGAATACATGTATGCATTTAATATTTGTCACTGAAGGTTAAACAAGCAACCATAATTCAATCAATCGATTAAAATCAACATCTTTCAAATACATATTTTATATATATTAAGGACCTTGAACAGAAATCCATTTTGACAGAGAACTATTGAAGTAATACATTTATTTTCGAATACTACTGTTGTGAAGATGAAAGAGAACATTTTTTTGATATAGAATAATTATAATAATCTTTATAGTCATATAAGGCATACCCCCAAGGGTGACTGGGGAATAGAAGTATGGTCACCATTGGTCTTCCTCCGACCGGCAGTAAAACCCTTGCCAAAGTGGGGCGTCCGTTTGGCTGTGCGGGATGTACAAACTTGCAGCCACGTCCGAACAGTATGGGGACGTTAAATCCGATGCCTCGTGTGAAGAGAGTGCCATGCTCTTTGCACGTTAAGAACCCTTGCAACAACTCTCTGAGGGGTCCGTAGGTGACCTGTTGCAAGGCAAAATTTCTGTCCCTATCCAATATTCCCTCATTTCCCGTGGCAGTCTAAATTTCTCCGACCTTAACCCCGTACGACCCTATTACAGAACCTACCTATTGTATTTATTGTTAATTTGTTCTCGTCCTGAATATGCATGAAATATTTGCCACTGGACGTTAAGCAACCAACAATCAATCAATCATATAAGGCATATTTTAATTAAGGTATAAAACTAGCGTATCACACTTCTTTTTGTTCATGCAAATACATTTGTACCCCTAAATACTACAAAGCCAAAAAAGACTGCGGAGTTTAAAAAATTAAGTAAAAATTATATATTATTCGATAATGCCAGCCCTAGTTGAAAAGGCAAAGAAGGACCACAGGTTTTCTCTAGCAGTCCAGAGTGATGACCCTTCAAGCCCACCTGTCGAGAGAGCTCAACCCAAAAAGAAAAGACTGACCCAAAAAACAGCACTCAACCCATCAGGTCCAATACGGCAAACACCAGGCAGACCAAAGGCTTCCAGGTCAAAAACACGACGACCCCTAACCAAAAGTGGTAAACCGGCAGCAAGAGTGATCAGGGTTGTCCCTCCGCCAGGGTTTTACGACCCTTTACCAGTCATCAGACCACCTAGACGTCCCATTGCCACTACACCACAACCAGCATCTTCTGAAAGTTTCTATCAGACACAATCAGCAGTCCCCCTACCTGTACCAACTACTAGTTCACCAGTTTCCATCCGTGGTCCAAATCCGACAGCACCAACTCCACCGCTAGTATCGCCCTTTACACCAGCCAGACCATCCCATACATCAAGTCAGCTTGGTCCTGTAATGTCTGCACTTGCAGCAATAGGTTCTGCAGTTACATCAATTCAGAAAAACCTTGACACTCTCAACAAAAAGTTGACACAGGCCTCCGTTGGTTAACAGAGCTGGAAGTGATGCATAAAAGACTGGAGAGCAAACAGGACCAGATATTATCCAGACAACATAGGACCACCATTCCAGCAGTAGTAGACAACGACCTACAGGTACCTACCATACCAGACATGTACAACCTTTCAAATGAGGAGCTGACCAAAATCAAGGTTTCGGCAAAGAGTGCTGGTAATTTTGCAGCTGCCTTAACCAAAAGTTTTTTTCCAGAATTGTATGGCATGGACAACCTGCGCTACTTTTACAACTGGAATGGTGGTGGAAAGCATAGTAAGCGTGAGCTGGACCCAGCCGGGCGAGAGATAATCCGGCAATTCACCTTTCAGATGTACCCTGAGGTCCGTCAGGAAGACATCTTCCGGACCAATGTCATTAATGCTGTAAATGAGATGCTGCGTCCACAACCAAAGAAGCAAAGACCTGCACTTGCTGCTGTCCAAATTGAAAACAACCCACCAGCAGACGACCCTCATTATCAAGAGCTAGACTTCGACGTCCTTTGAGGTGTATAAAGCTTACAAAAAGTTTACAAACGGTCCTTTTCAGGACCACACATATCTTTCAAAAAGAAATTTGAAAATGTTGCATTAAATAAAATACAATTAACTTAGCTCTTCTCCCAGTCCATCATCTGTCTCTTCGTCTATGCTATATTTCTACAAACTAAATAAGTCTTTTTTCTGCCCAGCACTGAATATACAATATACCACACTAAGTTTGTTAAAGCTTATTTTCAGGCAAATCATACGACAAACATGTTTTCCCACAATTTTTATTTATTCTTATATACATAATGTTAATCGATAACTAAACGTTTATTATCAAATATGACACAAACTTATTCATGCCGAAAATAATTATCCCAAATAACAGTCTGTCCATTACATCATATAAGTATTAACTCCGTGTCTAAACCATGTCTTGTAGTGCTCAGCCTTGTATGTATACTAAATGCCATTAAATTCTATCCTATAACTCTCCTGTTCTCTAACAGTCCCACGATTTTAAAGACGGGTATGTTGACCTGGGCATTAATTAAATAAACGTGCCAACCAGCAACATACCCTAAAGAAATTGCACAATGTACGAAATATTTGTCACTGGACATTTAACAACCAACTTCCAATCATTTCAAAATGAGTAAAAAAGAATTTGTTTAGTAATTTGATCATATTTGAATGATTATAGCTTAAAAAAATAGCGGAAATAGCAAAAAGCACTGATTTACGGGCTTGAAAGGGTTGATGAATTAAATTTTGTACTTTATTCAAATGAAATCAAAGACGATAATCAGACGATCCAAGTGACGTCCTATCCTCCTGAACTTAATGTTTGCATAAAAGACTCATTTTAGCACACGTGAAGCTTGGTTTAAACTATCATTCAACAATTCAATGAAATACCTATTTATTTCTATTAACCAACTTCTGTTTACCTGTTGAAATATAAACCGGACACGTATTTGTTTATAACAGCAGGTGTGTGTTGGCCGACACCAGTCATGCGTTTATTAACCTTCATTGGGGTAATGATTGACAGGCATTGTTATCTCTGTAACTTCCAAATTGGGGTACAAAAAAGGTAGCATGTTTTAAATTTATTAAACAATTTACCACTCCTTATTGGCGGATAAAATCAAAATTATTTTTTGTTGAATAAGAATAAAAAGAAATGAGTTATCACATCATACATAAGTTTTATGAATACGTAAGCCTGTAAACAAATACATTTTTTATTCTAAATGTAGACTCAGTTAGCCTTCGTTGCTTATCTCATAAACTCACAAAAAGATCCAAATTAGGGTACAACAGCGGTAGCATGTTTCAAATTTGATAAACAATTTACAGCTCCTTATCGGAGGATGAAATTAAAATATTTTTTTTTTTGGTGAATCAGAATAAGAAGTATTTAGTAATCACATCATACATTTGCTTAATGAATAAAAAAAAAACTTTTAAACATTTTTTTTTTATTCTGCACGTAGACCCAGTTACACCTTGTTGCTTATTCTTATCTCATTGCACTCGCAATAAGATACATGTAGCTACATTGTATCAGCTAGCATCAGTAAAGGAATTGTCTTGTCCCGTAAATCGACTGTCATCGTGGACTTCGTGGACCAACTTGGATATTATTTAGGTAAAAAGTCGCGATCTTTTAAATGCGTCCATCACGGAAATCCGCGATCTTTAATTAATTTCCATCACGGAATCGCGTGTTTTGGTGAATCCGTGATAGCTGGACTGTATATAGGATGAACACATTGACAAAAGAAAACCACTGAATTAAAGATTCCTGCCTTGGGACAGGCACATACATACAGAATGTGGTGGAGTTAAAATGTTAGCGGGATTGTTCCCCCTAACTTGTGATATTGGTCTTATATAATTTTTTACATGCACTTTATTTGAACTTTGGTGGATTGTTGTGTTACTGGCAATTATACTGTTTCACCTAATTGATATATTAAAGAAACCGTGATTAAAAATACAGATTTAAATTAAACAAAATGGCAGAAGAAATTGCTCCAAACGGTTATTATTTTTTTTATCATTATATGTATTTAAATAGTCATTTTTTGTGTGTGGAAAAGGGTCATTTACGGCAAGGCTTTTTTCAATTAATTGTCTCATTTTTTGGATAACAGTTAATATGAAAACGACATTCGTTAAACAAATCTGTATGAAATTGATAAAAATGATTTGTTGTTGAACAAAATAATATAAAAGATAGTTTCTAGATAAAATTACATTCACATTAATGTTTTGTGTTAAGAAGTCATATCCCATATCGATATAATTATTGTTGATACAAAACATCTATTTTTACCTATTGTTTTTAAACACAGATTAATTTTGATTTTAGTTTGTAATTTATGGTAGACTGCAAAATGGAATCTTTTAATTAATCTTCACCTTTAATATTGTTTACAAAAATATTCGTATTAATCCAGTCAACATGTATATGTAGTTTACATAAAGCAAAGAGACATTACACACATTTGACAATATTTACAAAACCACCGATAAGTTGTCAGAAATTAGATATGTTGAAGACGGGGTAAATTATTAACCAGTTAAAGAAGTCAAAATAAGATGTGATTAATTTTCCCTTTTTGCAAAAAACATTTAGTGAGTAGCAATAAGTAGAATTATGTTAGAATTTTGTTTTGCTGGTTTGTACTGTGTGGGCATAGGCGGAATAATGGGGGGAGCACTCAGAGCCTTAGCCCCCCTTTCATGGGAAAAATTTGGTTGATTATATAGGGAATCATTGAAGCATGACTGGAGGGAGCGCAACACCCCCCCCCCCTTTTTGGTTAGTCAGCGCCCTTTCCCCCTCTCTTATGAAAAAGTTATGAATCCGTCACTGGTGTGCATTTGCTCCCTGTGCCCCATGTTAATCTGTCACTGACATTTCTGTCATTAAATTTTTTGAAAATGAACAGCAACAGCAATTTTGCTTATCTGTCAATGATAGTGAATTTAAATACATTTACCACTATCACTATCGTCTCTTATGTATAATATAGTTGTAAAAGTGTGAGAACAAATATAGAAAATACATTGTCTATGTGCATATTCTGTTGATAATAATATATGTAATTATTTAGTGTAGATAATTCCAAATTAAATTATTTTTACGAGCTAACCATCTGTGTTTATTTGATATTATCTGGGCACACCCATGTGTGAGAGAAGCTATTAAACCAATCATTTAATCGATCGTTTTAATAAACAATCAATATTCATGATTATCAGGGGAAATCCGGACTGTTGTGTAGAGTACATTGATGTGTAAATTTAAATCACTGGAATATTAATTGTAGAAATCATTTGACCTTTTTTTTTTACAGCATTCATGATTCAAATAATGAACCCCCCAAGGGTGACTGGGGAATAGAAGTATGGTCACCATTGGTCTTCCTCCGACCGGCAGTGAAACCCTTGCTAAAGTGGGGCGTCCGTTTGACTGTGCGGGATGTACAAATTTGCAGCCACGTCCGGTCAGAATGGGGACGTTAAATCCGATGTCTCGTGTAAAGAGAGTGCCACGCTCTTTGCACGTTAAGTTAAGAACCCTTGCAACAACTCTTAGAGGGGTCCGTAAGGGACCTGTTGCAAGGCTAAATTTCTGTCCCTATCCAATATACCCTCATTTCCCGTGGCAGTCTAAATTTCTCCGACCTTAATCCCGGATGCCCCTATTACAGAACCTACCTATTGTATTTATTGTTAATTTGTTCTCGTCCTGAATATGCATGAAATATTTGCCACTGGACGTTAAGCAACCAACAATCAATCAATCAATCAAATAATGAAACACAACCCTTGTTTAAAGTGACACCTAACATCCACGGGTTCCAACATCAATCCGAATTACTATAGCAAAAAACTTGTTCGAAAGACTCCGTATACATACTATTAGTATTTTATTGTATTATATTACAAAATAATGATCATTTGATGCTAGTATTACTAGACATGCAATTGCTTTACATTAATTTTTGTATAAAACTTTGTATAAAAAATTACAAAATTTTCCTAAAACTTATAAAGTTTAAAAATTTTGTGTTTAAAACATCTGTTCGTTACCCCGAAAATATTCAGTCAGGACTGATTTGTATGATCTGTAACAGCTTCAATATGTTATCATCTTGTAACAGATCCCCCCAAGGGTGACTGGGGAATAGAAGTATGGTCACCATTGGTCTTCCTCCGACCGGCAGTAAAACCCTTGCTAAAGTGGGGCGTCCGTTTGGCTGTGCGGGATGTACAAATTTGCAGCCACGTCCGGTCAGAATGGGGACGTTAAATCCGATGCCTCGTGTAAAGAGAGTGCCACGCTCTTTGCACGTTAAGATCCCTTGCAACAACTCTTTGAGGGGTCCGTAGGTGACCTGTTGCAAGGCTAAATTTCTGTCCCTATCCAATATACCCTCATTTCCCGTGGCAGTCTAAATTTCTCCGACCTCAATCCCGGAAGCCCCTATTACAGAACCTACCTATTGCATTTATTGTTAATTTGTTCTCGTCCTGAATATGCATGAAATATTTGCCACTGGACGTTAAGCAACCAACAATCAATCAATCAATCTTGTAACAGATTTAATTGCCGAACAGTTCAGGTTGTGGTCTCACATCTGTTTGGTCTCACATCTGTTAACAGTTAACTGAGAAAAGACAATGACCTTAGTTTTAGAGAAAAGAAGTTTTATTATCAAAATACATATGCACTGGTCGCCTTATCAGTATGACAGATTTATAGCCCTACTTTCCATTTTATAATTGAGAAAAGATATGAAATTTTAAAGTTTCACGTGCATGGATGTAGGACTGAAACATGTGCATTTCAACTTTGTAAAGTGTTAAATTTTATGTGTATTTATGGGATTTTACATTTAAAGGTAAGTATCTTTTAGAATTAGTTTAGTATTTTTTTATGAATAAAATTTATTAACGCAAAATCCTTTCTTGGTGCAAAAAGCTCTTCATTTTTTTTATGAGCATGATCATGATAAGTTTTGAATTTTCCGATATTTTGGGGTCAAGGATCACTGAAGAGATTGATTGTTCAAATGCGCATCTGATGCAGAAAATATTTTACCGTTTATGTGATCTATATATAAAAAAGAAGATGAGGTATGATTGTCAATGAGACAACTCTTCACAAGTGACCAAATGACACAGAAATTAACAACTATAGGTCACCGTACGGCCTTCAACAATGAGCAAAGCCCATACCGCACAGTCAGCTATAAAAGGCCCCGAAATGACAATGTAAAACAATACAAACGAGAAAACTAACGAAAAACAAATATGTAACACATACACAAACGACAACCACTGAATTACAGGCTCCTGACTTGGGACAAGCACATACATACAAAATGTGGCGGGGTAAAACATGTTAGCGGAATCCCAACCCTCCCCTAACCTTGGACAGTGGTGAAACAGTACAACATAAGAATGAACTATAAAAATCAGTTGAAAGAGGCTTAACTCGTCAGATGGATAAAAATACTACAAATACAAGTGGAAGTGGCCGGGTACTTGTACATCCAAACAACAAAAAGACACTTAAGTACAGATCTGAGAGTACTCGCAGTTACTGACAGCTAGTTCAAAGCCACTAACAACTAATAAAAAAAATCACGCATCTAAGACTAAATTATTAATCCGTACACATCCAACATCCAATAGATTTAGTTTAAAAACGTCATAAACAGTCAGAGAAAAACATGACCTTGTGCAATGCCAAGATACAGGTATCGACAGATTGTAGATCCATGAATGTATATATGTATATAACAATAATATTTAGTTTGCTTTTAACTTACTGATAACAAAATCAATATTAGTACCAATAAAAACAATATTTAATGATCTAATTACAGTGTTGAATTGTAACCTTTTAGAATAATTTTATTTAAAGGATCGATAAGTTTACCAGAATCGTTTCTAAATTTCCGGGTACGGTAAACCATATTGCCGTAAAATCTTTATATCTGTGGAAGAATTTAGTAAAGGTTTTAAGTAATTTGTGGTAACGAAATCCCTGGCTTAATAATTTACCAGTAATTAAATTGAGAATGGAAATGGGGAATGTGTCAAAGAGACAACCCGACCATAGAACAGACAACAGCAGAAGGTCACCAACAGGTCTTCAATGCAGCGAGAAATTCCCGCACCCGGAGGCGTCCTTCAGCTGGCCCCTAAACAAATATATATACTAGTTCAGTGATAATGAACGTCATACTTAACTCCAAATTGTACACAAGAAACTAAAATTAAAAATAATACAAGACTAACAAAGGCTAGAGGCTCCTGACTTGGGACAGGCGCAAAAATGCGGCGGGGTTAAACATGTTTATGAGATCTCAACCCTCCACCTATACCTCTAGCCAATGTAGAAAAGTAAACGCATAACAATACGCACATTAAAATTCAGTTCAAGAGAAGTCCGAGTCTGATGTCAGAAGATGTAACCAAAGAAAATAAACAAAATGACAATAATACATAAATAACAACAGACTACTAGCAGTTAACTGACATGCCAGCTCCAGACTTCAATTAAACTGATTGAAAGATTATGTCTTCATCATATGAATATCAGGCACAATCCTTCCCGTTAGGGGTTTAGTATCATACCATCATAACATATATGAGAAGAACATAACCCGTGTCATGCCAACAACTGGTTTTTAAATAAATGTGTTTAGTGCCGATGCAAAGACCCTATAAGTGAATCAATATTAACGCCAAAATATGCAATCTTTAATGACCTGACAACAGTATCGTAACTATATCCCTTCTTAATAAGTCTATTTAAAGGTTTTGTTAGCTTCAGAGGTGAATACTGACATTTTTGTGCTTTATAAAGAATATTTCCATAAAAAATTGGATGTGAAATACCTGAACGTATAAGAAGTCTGCATGTTGAGCTATATTTACGAATGATGTCCTTATACCGATGATAAAATTTAGTAAATGTTTTGCCTAGTTTGTGATATCGAAAACCCTGGTGTAATAATTTTTCAGTAATACATAAATTTCTCTCGTTAAAATCTAAAACATTGTTACATACACGAGCAAATCGTACAAGTTGAGATATATAAACACCGTAAGATGGTGACAAGGGAACGTCACCATCTAAAAATGGATAATTAACGATAGGAAATGAAAAATCATCTCTTTTATCATATATTTTAGTATTAAGCTTTCCGTTAATGATATAGATATCAAGATCGAGGAAAGGGCAGTGGTCATTGTTAGTATTAGCTTTATTTAAAGTAAGTTCAACAGGATAAATTTCTTTAGTATACATACTGACGTCGTCATTATTGAGAGCCAAAATATCATCCAAATATCTAAAAGTATTATTAAATTTGTGTATCAGATGTTGTTTCGATGGGTCTTTGCTGATTTTTGTCATAAATTGTAACTCATAGCAATACAAAAAATGGTCCGCAATAAGTGGTGCACAGTTAGTCCCCATTGGAATTCCGATAACCTGACGATATACGGAATCTCCAAAGCGAACAAAAATGTTATCTAGTAAAAATTCAAGGGCATATATAGTATCAAAGTATGTCCAATTGACATGGTTTTTTTGTTTATTGCTACTAAAAAATGACCTAAAAAAGTTTGAACATATATATTCACATTCTGACTTTTTAAATGCCCATTTAATTAGGTGTGTGAATTTTTTCTTAATGAGAATGTGAGGCAATGTGGTATATAAGGTAGAAAAATCAAAACTTTGAACAGATTCAAAATCACCAATATATGCATGCAATTTATCAAGTCCTTCCAACGAGTTCTTGACACTCCAAAAGTAATTAATTCCACTTTTTCGAAGGCCTTATTTGAACAATTTATTATCAGGTTTTTGATTGTACCAAGTGTACTGGTAAGAAGACTAGACAATTTAGTAGTGGAACAATGGCTTGAAGACGAAATGAATCTATATTTGTAAGGTGTTTTGTGTAGCTTCGGAAGCCAATACATAGTTGGGACTTTCATTGTATTTGGTTCTGCTTGTAAAGCGGTAGATAAAAGTTTATGTTTGTTACAGATGTCGTTTTCTGAAAATGGAGTCAGTTGGAATGTTGGTGAATTGGTGATTTCTTTTTTCAGAACCTCAATGTAAAATTTACGTCAAACAATAGTAATATTATTAGCAGCTTTATCGGCCGTGACAAAAACAAATTCCTTGGCTAGTTCTTTTAGTTTATGTTTGATACGAGAAATAGGTTTATTGTGGTTATTGTTAAGAGTATACATATATTACGTTTGTTAAAATCAAAAACATCACAACAGACACGGGCATAGCGAACGAGTTGTGAAATACTATAAACACCGTAAGACGGTGGCATAGGAACATCACCATCCAGAAAGGGAAAATTAACAATAGGGAACGAAAAATCGTCGCTATTGTTGTAAATTTTAGTGTGGAGTTTCCCGTGTAAAACCGAAATATCTAAATCTAGGAAAGGACAGTTATGTTGGTATGTATTTAATCCTGTTTATCAGACAAAAGAATTTCATGCCAGTTTTGTGCATATGCTCATAATAACGTCAATAATGACGTTATTTGTATCTTTTTTTGATCAACTCCTTTACAAATGGAAGAAAATCCTGAATTTCAATGTGTGATTCAACCGAAGTTTGAATTTTGGTGGCATCATTTTTTATGTTGTAAAGTTATAATACCCCTTTACAAATAGACAAGTTGCTGATTATTTTTCCCGTTATTTAACTTAAGTTTTTTTGAAGTAAATATTATGAAACTGACAAACAATGCTTATTATCACATTATCAGATTAAGTTCAAATTTAGGAAGCGTTTTATGCAAACGGGGGTATTTATTATGTTAATCCCAATCAAACCGTTGCGAACGTTGGTGTAGAAAATAATTATAATAAGATTGAAAAAAAAAATTCAGTGTAAAAACAGCACATATGACAAAATCATAGTAGTTTATTCATATTATTTGCACCACTTTAACCCTGTTGATTTAATTACTTAACTTCGTTTGACATTGAAAATATAAATTATATTAAATTTGCGGACAATCCAGCCCTTTTCCGTTATGGATCTAAAACTAATGTGTCTTTTAAAACTTCCTTTAGCGCCGGGATATTTAAAAATGTGTAATTCTAACATGTCTAAGGGAAAATGTTGAAATTTAACTTTTATCGAATGGGAAGGTTGAAATCATCATGTTTTTTAAAAAAAATGGCCTTAAACTGAAGAAAGCTGGTAAGTTTAAAAGTCCCTTGACTTTAAAATTCAACCTACAAGGTGTTTGCTAACAAATCATGATTTTTTTTGTTGATATCTATTCATATGAAATTATGTTTTGAATCTTGCTTTTTTTAGGATTTTTCGTTATCTTATAAAATAATAATACTACGGTTGAGCTTCATGTTTGTCAACCCTTCGATTTTTGTCTTAAAAGCGAGACATAGCGATCCTACATTCCGTCGTCGGCGGCGGCGTCCACAAATATTCACTCTGTGGTTAAAGTTATTTGTACCAAACTTGGACAGAAGCTTGTTTATGATAAAATAGTATCTAGAAGTAAATTTTGTAACTTATTTTTTCTGTGGTTAAGTATTTTGGAATTGTACCAAACTTAGACAGAAGCTTGATTATGATCATAAGATAGTATCCAGAAGCAGAAGTAAATTTGGTAAAAAAAAATCATTTTTCCTTATTTTACTTAAAAATGGATTAGTCCATTCATCATGTTTATAAGTAAAATACGAAAAAACAGGATTTTTTTTTTTACAAAATTTACTTCTAGATACTATCTCAAGCAATGAAAAACATATAAAGCTTTAGTCCAAATACTATTTTACTAATTTTAAGCTCAAATTGGACTGGTAGTAACATATAGGTTATTCAAAGAAAACTGCATATGGGTATTATTAATGGCCAATATTTTTTTTTATTCTCAATATCATTGTTCTATGTATTAATTTGTATTAAGAAAGCAATTTCCTCACTAACAATCATAATTTCACTTGAGATTGTTCATTAAATAAAAATATATAAGTCCAAAGTTAAGATATAATTAAAAATATTGTCCTCCCTGTTTTCTTTAAATTTGAAAAGGGACATAAACCATGCTTCTGTGGTACAACAAAAAATTTTAAGAGCAATTTGTATATCCCTCTGCTAGATAACATGCTAAACTGGTACAAAATTTTATGTACATTTGTACAGTGAGATTTTGGAATTCGTATATGAGTATAAACCAATTGCATAGATAGAAAAATGCTACCATAAAAAAACCCAATTAAACTTGAAAAATCATTGGATTATTTGACCAACAGCTATTTGTTTACCCCAAACAAGTCATAATATTCGCAGGTAGGTTAATGCTGTTCTAGAGTAAATCGGCTATTTATTCATAAAAAAATCATCGAAATTTGAATTTTAGTCTAGAAACTTTCATACCCTAAACTAATTATGATCATCCCTTATATCATCCAAACTTTTAATTTCTGGTCTTTCAGAACTCCCCATCTCGTTACCATGGTAACGGGCGACATCCAAAGATGGCGAGTGAACCTTCAACTTCAAGAGCCCGGCACACCCCAAAGAACTATACCAATGAATGAAAATAAAGTTGTATTTGGTTGACAAAGATGTTATCTTTCCTGTAACAGCTGTTTCTTTCTTTAAATTTGCCCTTTTATAATAAAAAATAACAGAAGTGACATACAATCCAACCATGCCCACACCAAAAATCAACTTTTTTGTCAATTTTGAAAATGTTGTATTCATTTTAAAAACAAGAAACAGCAATCTTGGTATTCATGAGCTTTCCAAGAATAAATATGCCAAGTTTTAAAGAGATCAATAAATATTAACGGGGTGTGCCAATGCGATCTTTATAAATGAATGATACTCAGGTCCTTCTCGGCGACATTTAAACACTGAAATGATTCAGATTGATTATTCCCCTTTATGGTATCAAAGTGCCGGGAAAGAAATAAACGACATTTTGATAGTTTTTGACTTGAAATGGACACATTAAAAATGTAAAACAATGTTAATTTTTTCATTTTTATATTTGAAGGTGTTCACCAATCTTGAAAAAAAATCACAGTGCATACGAATGTCATGAGTGAAAAAAGGGGGGATACTCTAACGTTATACTTTGTAAGATATTGTAAAAAGTTTGAAAAAAACAAAACAGTTTTAAATATATAGTATGCTAGAGCTATGTTCATTTGTTGAACATGCATCATTCATTCATTGCTGTCTCTTGAATAGTAAATTAATAAATTTAAAAACAGGTCCATGCATTGGTCCAGAATTAAAACCAGAAAAAAATAGAATACTATATGTCATGTACATGATGTAGGTAAATACAGTATGAACTTATTTTCTATTGTTATAAAAAAAAAATAAAATAAGAGATTTCCTAACTATTTGTTTATTCAATAAAGTTGTATGCATGTGAAAGCCATTACTTCTTGAAGAGTACATTGTGAGTATTATTTGACTTTTAAATACATAATGTTCAAAAGTTTCATAAAAACTATGATAAGTTTTCATTCATTTCAAATAGTTTTCTCAAACTTAATACCAAAAGCATTGTATATGTCACATTAAACTGAAAATCCTTATCATAATGCATACAATACTTTCTTTTGGTTTTCCTTGATCCATAATAATTGTAGAAATATATCATAATGCTGATTTTCATATGTTTATGTTGTACTGGAAATTCTTTATTCCTAAACTTGTCTTTTATTTCACATGTAACATGCAAAGAATATTCCTATATACATGTAAAATATTGTGAATTACAATATATATACCAGTAAGTACACTCAGTCACCAGCCTGCCAAATATGATGTTTGAATTTTAATTCTCACTCAGTTCAGTTTTATGTATATATCCAAAATCATCTCAATAACTGGCATATGATGAATAATGATATGAACATTTCCTTTTGTGTGTTGATCTCACAAGAAAGAAGTGCACAGTCATTTCCTCTGGTGTAATACTTTTATTTCTTTGTCTCAATGTTCCAGAGTCAGTTTTAACAGTAATGTAATCCTTCCTTTTGTTGTCATACTGAAAATTTCTTCATTCCAAAAGTCACATGTGACATTACATGGGGTTATTTCATATTCAGCACTGTTATAGTTTTGTTATATGTCCTCAATCTTTTATCTTTAAAACATTCATTTCACTTTCTTTTCATGCATAGATCTAAAACTATCCCCATATATATAGTTATAAATTGTCTGACAATTTCCTTGTGTGTGTTGATCTTCAAAAGAAACAAGTGATAACTCGTTTTCTCTGATAATCCTTTTTCAAATTTCAGTTAGTAAAACCTTTGTAACAACATTGCCTCCAAGTCATTTTAATACAGATACTGAAAAAAAATATGTAAACATGTAGTGAGATTTTAAAGTTTTTGGTATTCATGTTATGATACAAATAGAAAACTTCAGTCAAAATTGTGTGTTCCTAAATTATTATTGAATTAAAACTTGACAAAAAGTTCTACATTGATTTAAAATAAACTTTTAATTTATGAATTTTCTGTAAAAGTACAATAAAGTTTGTAAGCACAACATACTTCAACTGATATTTACCCATCACACTGCTTTACCAATTTGTTATTAATTAATTAGACTTAATCACTATTGAGTGGGTGTGACTCAATACAACAGACAACTTATATATACACATAACCTGAGGGTCTGGATGGTGTTTACAAAAAAGATAATAATCCTTATGAGCAAAAAGTACAGAATAAAGGGCTAATAAATTAAAGAATAAAAAATGACTAATAATAAAAGAGAATAATGGGGTGTTAAAATACAAAGAATAGAGAATAATGAGCAAAATAGATAAATGGTATAAAAAAAGAATAAAGAACTGAAGGACCCCCAGCATGACTCATACATTATAATATAAATACTTACATTGTGTAGACCTCATATTTGATATTATAGAAACTTCAAACTACACTCTTTAGGCATTAATATGTCAACTTATATGTGCCAGATGAAAATCAATCTGCAAAAGAAGTTACAATAATTACTAAAAGGTTTCAAACTAAATTTTATACACACCAGATTGTAAGTAATCATAATTAAGATTGATGTGAATTGTTTTAAAACATGCTTGTCAAAATTTGAAAACATCTACACAGGGAAACATAGACTTCAGATACACATTTTTATAGTGAATCAATATTATAAATAAACATTTTATATAATGTAATGACTATAAACATAAGAAAAATGAACAAATAAATAAAGACAAAAATTTAAATTTAAACTAAAAGGGATGATTTAAAATGATAGTATGATGACTATCAGATTTAAAACCATAAATGAAAAATTGTATATCAATTATGGCCATGATAATAAATAATACTTCTCATATATAACATCTCATGTGCTTGCCTAAGCAATTTTATCAAATGCAGGCAAGCCATAGCTA
The DNA here is from genome assembly GCF_021869535.1 of Mytilus californianus. Classification (NCBI taxonomy): domain Eukaryota; kingdom Metazoa; phylum Mollusca; class Bivalvia; order Mytilida; family Mytilidae; genus Mytilus; species Mytilus californianus. Next base: position 4,897,354 of record NW_026262673.1, read on the forward strand.
TGAGTATGATGCATGCAGTCAGAGTCATGTATGCATATATTTTTAATAATTTTTTGGGTTTTTTTGTAATATATTATAAATTGGAATAAACACCTAAATAAAAAATGATTTTGCATGTGCAAACAGGGCTATCTGAAGATTCATGTTCAAATATACCTAATAGATCTTTAAGGGGAGAGAGGGGAATTAAGGGGAAAGCTGGTGGGCATGGTGTTCAGACTTTTTAACAAATTCCACTCCTCACGTTGCATTCACGGTTGCTGACCATTAAAAGCCCATATTTAAAAATATGTGACCCGCATCCGTGCATGACAGGTCAGTCTGCAAAATGTCAACATATAGTAATTTAGTCAATAGTCATTGAGGATATGATTGTTTATAAGCGAGTAAAATAGTTTTAACGTGCATAAATCATTCATAGGAAGTTTGTCTATATAGTATACAGACTGCCCTCATCATATTTACAGCGAAACGTGTAACGAATAATCCCATTTTTAAGTAAACAAGTCGGTTTTCTCTACAGACTATAGCTACATTCATACTCTCGTGAATGAAATGAATATCGACGGTGCTCGGCAGTAGAAAGCTAAAATAATTTAAAACAAACTTACCTCAAAATATAAGCAACACACTTCTATATTAACGTGTTTTTGTTGGACTGATGACAGTGACTCTTTCATAACAAGGTGCCCGATCAGCTGTTCGTGACAAGCTTAAAATTGACGTCGACGAAACGTTCTATCCAATCACGTGTCGAATAGTAAGGAAAATGACGTCAGATTTAGATTGCGATGCAAACACCGAAAATCATTGCCAATTTTTTAAAAACTGCATTAACCTGCCTGCGAATATTACTAGTATAAAGGACAAGCCATCTCTGGTATTTGTCGCAGGACACAATGAAATATAGCAAAAGGAGATTTATAGGATACTTATCTAGAATAGATATTACAAATAATGTAACAAAAAACAGCTTGTGTTTATCTTTTAAAACAAAAAAGTTATGTAATTCTTTCGAAAGGAAAGGTATATTTTTTTATTACATATTTGATTTAATCAGGTAAAAAATAGCCTATATGCAAATTTTCATCAACATTTCAATATGGGATCAAAACTGTATCGTATGCCCTTAAATGAACAAGACGATAGTGCACTTGCAAAGACCTCTGTCAATAAAACTGTAGTGAAATGTGTATCTTGATGTCAATAATGTGAAAGAAAATCCAGCTAAATTCAAATTCTATACAGGTCGTACAGTTCCACAATTTAAGTGCTTATGGGGATAATTGGTCCATCAGTCAACAAACTAATATACTGGAACAAAGACCTGAAGCCGAAATTAATTGTTGGTTGCTTAACGTCCAGTGACAAATATTCCATGCATGTTTAGGACGAGAACAAGAACAATAAATACAAAAGGTAGGTCTTGCAATAGAGGCCATCCGGACGAAGGTCGGGGAAATTTGGACTGCCAACGAAAATGAGGGTATATTGGATCGAGATGGAAATTTTGCCTTACACCAGGCCACCTACTTACCCCTCAAAGAGTTGTTGCAAGGGTTCTTTGGCAGTGTACAACCCGCACAGCCAAACGGACGCCGCACTTTGGTAAGCGTTTTACTGCCGGTCAGAAGAAGACCAAGTGACCATATTTCTGTTCCTCAGATACCCTTGGGGTTCTGAACCTTTCAGATCTAAAAACAGACAAGGACCAATGCAGGAGATGACACCGATGAACGAATTATTTATGACATTAATCCGCATTAGGCAAGTTTTGTTATTGGAAGACGTTATCTTATAGCTTTGGAGTTAGCATAACCACAGTATCACAGAAAATCAATTACCAAAGAGCCGATGTCAGAAAGTGAAACTCCGGAACTGTGAATAACATTTGTTACAGGCATTTCTTTTAAATAGAATAATAAAAACTACCTACTCATTGTCGATTACTACTCCAGGTATTTTGAAATTGCGAAATTTAAAAACATACGTGCGTCATGCGTTATAATACACATGAAAGACACGCCACTCCGTCAAGTACCGAAGTGATTCAGAATCACAATATGTATCAGCTGAATTTCGACAATTTGCAGAGTTTATTCATTCACAAGATGAATAAAAACAAGGAAATATACAAGTTATTGAGAGATTAACATGAGGTTATGGGGCCAGTAAGATTGTGGCCTTACAACACTAGAAAGTTATTTTAGAAAAAAAAATTAAAACGTTGGGATAAAATTATGATCGCTGCATTTGCTTAATATCTGAATGGTTTAAACCCATATATGTTGATTGATTGGGTAAACTTAATGGGATTAAGTAGAGATCAAAGTGGCATTTCACACCATAATGTTTAAATTGTATGCTTACAATGTATCACATAACAGATATGAACATCTAGACATTTTACGTCGCTGTAAGCAAAAAGAAGACGTGTGGCACTAGAAAAACACAACATTAGTGTGGTCAAGAAGGCCAAAATTACGGAGGATTTAAAGCCTATTTATATTTTATCTGATGAAGAAGGCCAAGAGGGTTTTATCAACCCTCTTGGCAGTCGCCTAAGTTTAAGGATTACATGGCAAAACTTGGTTGGGCATATTTATAGACATATCCTCTACCAAAAGTAGAAGACTAATGCAAACTAGAGTTATAGGGGACATCAGCAACAAAGAGGCCCCATATGTGGCAGATAGTTTAAAGTGGATGTTGAAAGAGTAATAAAATGTTTTCATTTTGTTGTAATTGTGGTTTTCTGGTTTTCTGGATGTGATGAGAGGCTAATTTTAAAGGGGCCAAGTACACAAAACAAATTACGAAATATGAGATGACAATTTAATGCATTCGTAAATTAATATAAACAAGAATGTATGGTATGATTGCCAATGAGACAACTCTTCACAAGAGATACCAAATGACTCAGAAATAAACAACTATGGGTCACCGCACTGCCTTCAATAATAATAAGCAAAGACCCTACCACATAGTCAGCCATAAAAGGCCCCGAACATGTTAAACAGACAACAAGGCATTTAAAGTAAAATTAATCAGCATATACAAGCAGACCCAAATGGACTGGTCAATTAAGTCTAATCAAATGCAACAATATATTTAACTTTGCCATTGGACAGTAGGTTATGCAAAAGAAACTTGAATCAAATGATTCGTTGAGGGTAAGCACACCCTGAACACAATACAACACGTAAACAAAAACAGTTCACACATTTAACTACAGGACATACAACTGATCAAGATATAGGTAAAGATTGGAACAGGAAACATTATTATAAGACGAAGATATTAAATTTACATTTGTGATTTGACATGACCTGACCTCTTAGGTAGCAATACAAAACCAAGAGCATAGAATGATACTGCCTTGGGTATGTCAAATCCGGAACCGGACCATCCAAAGCATTGAAAAAATCTCAAATGGAGACAAAGACTTTAAAAAATATTGATGAACTAATGACTGAATTAGCTGGACAATACCACTCTGGAGAGCAAGGCCCGAGTAGTGTAACAATCGCATAATTCCAGCCAAATCAATCCTCCTCACATATAGCAGACAAGGGAACAGATCCTGACAAACGATTTGAGGGTCGAAAGAGAATAGTTTAATGTACTAGTTTTAATAATTCTCTCGAAAAAGCATCAGAATTTGTTCAGTTCTAAATTGTTGACGATGAGCAATATTCACCTACTGAAGCGTGTGTTACGGTAAAAAAAAAAGATGGGGATTTCTACAATGTTGAGTTCAACCAAACAACGACATGTTCCTTTCCATTCTCGAAATCGCAAAAACAAAAGAAATATCCATGCAAACAAAGATTATTGGTTTTCTTCATGATGATATAGTTTTACTTCAGTATTCTTACAAATCACACAAAATACGACGGATCATTTCTAACGTTAGAAACCATACAGAAGTGTCCAAGGATAAATCGACAAATCTAATTATGAATCTGCTAAACGTAGAAAAGAATTTAAACTATCGATGGCTAAACATACAAAAGACAATTAAAATGAAATTACATTTTTGAGTGGGCTTATTTCCAAATGCTATGGTTGTGAAAAAAAAACTTGTTCACCTAAGACAAAAATCCACCTGATGACATTGTTATTCGTCATCTGTAAATCAGGCCAGAATACAACAGTGAGAAAAATGAATGGTTTGTGACAAAAAACAAACAAATGCATACTATCATGCAAAGGCCCAATGTGTAAAACAATTCACGGCGAATTCATACCCGATTTAGTTACTTTACCACATTCAATAAAATTACAGCTATCAGACGACCACAAAGAAAATCTCCAATCCTCTGGATTTATAATCTAGTGAAAATTGTGTAAAAGTGTAATACTTTGTATTTTTTCATCTGTAATTATCATGGGCACCCTACATGTACATTTGCGCGAATTTGAAATATGACAAGCATTACTTTTGCACGATAATTGGTAATAGGTTTGCTCGAATGAACCCCAGATTTAATTTGTGTTGTACCTGTTGTTTAATCATGAGAATATCAACCTTAATGTCTCTTATTTTTGTTATATTGGTACATATCAGATTATTTACAATATCAGAAGTATTAATTCGTTTATAAAAACATTAAAAAAACATTTTAAGAATGCAGTCTGGATTCAAACACAGCTTATATATATCTTCAAACATGTATGTTTGAACAAATGCTCAACTTTGAAAATCGTCCAATTTATATGATTTATGTCCATTTGGGTATCTCTTGCCATTTTCTTCTTTTTTTGGAAGATATTCTAAGAAAAAATAGCAATGTTGTAATAGTTACTTTTGGTAAAATTCAAATTTTCTTACATACTTTAAGGATTTTAGTCTGAATTAAGGCAAACTGTATAATAATATTTATTTTATTAAGTTCATCCTTCAAAAAGCAATAAATTGCCAATCAATTTTCATCTTCGCTAGCCAAGGGTTACGATTCACTCCCCGCTCTCCACCCTTCGCGGATGAAGGAATAATTTTGGATCCACGAGGAAACGATTTTCATTGGTTGCAGTCGTAATTGGCTGCATCAAATCAAAAAGCGTCTATAACATGATCACGTGTAAATGTAGAAAATGTAGGTAAACAATTGCCACGTGCTGATTGCGCAACAAGTCTTTGCCCCCTAAACCATACGACGATATTTAGAGACAATTAAAATGTTCTTAATCAACTGATAGAAGTTCCTGTATTTGTTTCTTGCACAAATATTTGAATGTCAACGTATATTTTCGTTTCCTGCTTCATCAAGTTTGTAGACTCTAGACGCTACCGTGTTTTCGTCTCCACACTGAAGAGAGTTCAAGTGCTACCATTGATCAAGAATAATGTATTCGGAATGGGCGTGACTTTAATCAACCGATAGATTGCGCATCAGTGTTATCACAAATGTTGGTTTAATCTGCCAAGGGCGGAGAGGAGGGGAGTGAATCGTTACCCTTGGCTTGTGAAGATGCTAATTTTTATGATTTCATGAAAAAAAATACATATCTTCGTTTCTATGTTAACATTTATGAATATCCAACACATAAGGATACACATTTTCAAAATATAACAGTGTATTGCATTTTTAAAATATAACAGTTTATAACATAGTTTTTAAGTCAATTTATATTGATATACATATATAGATAGTACACCATGTAACAGCGAAGTACAATTATTTGGCAGACCGTGGCATTGTTCTTGCAGCTGCACTTTTTGGTCTATGCCGTTGACCTGGCTTCCGCGCACGACGTTTCACATTGGGAATTATGAGTTACCCATTTGATGAGGAAACCATTTTGTCTGTTATAGTCTTGTTTGCTTGTTTAAACAGTTTATCTTTTTACTCTGGTGTTTTTGTGCCCCGAATGTATGGAGAAGTGTAGTATTTTTTAAACATTGCGGATTTTAAATTAAAATCCATAGTATCATTTGATGTCACGATACCATCCTCACCAAACAAGTCCGACATAATATGTGCACGTTCTTGTTTTGTTAAGGGAAATTTATTTTTCATATGGTCTGTTACATTGTCTATATGTTTAGTACACAAGAGTCTTTCTGAAGTGTTGAAAACTTTATCAATGGCTTTTGTGATTCCAAACTCGTCGTCAGAGCCTTTACGTACGTCAATATATTTTACATTGGCGTCCAGACGTGCCGCTTTCACATGTGACAGAAATGAGTGGTACGTATAATACGAGGCGTCCAAGTGAAAGAATACAGGACCAACAAATATAGGATGATCGGGTGATGATTTTTTTACAACTTTCTTGTTTTTATATACAAAGTTTGTTACATATGTGGGCAGGTTAAATGTTCTGTCAATGCCAAGTACATAATTATACAAAATACACATATGGCAGAGAATGATAATAAATGCATATGATGAATAAGGAATACAACTACATATACGGTTTTTTTTCGATATTGAACAAAAAGTTACCTAAATTGTTAAGTTCTTTCACATTGTGAACTGATAACAACTGTATACGTTTAAAAGTGGATGGATTTTGCCAATAATATTTCTTAATGCATGTAATATATTGATTTCTTACATCACTATGACTATTACATTCTATAATAAAATGGTATTCATCTTCAACAATTATGCCATTTCACATAGTACATAATCTATTTTTTTTCTCAAATTGTAACTCAAAACTGGCTTCTTTAAAATAAAAATCCAAAAAGATTTCTTAACAATTTCCTTTACTACAAAATAAAACAAAGGCAATGTAAAGTTAACACTAAATCAAATTTTAATTATTCTTTCATCAAGTTGAAAATATGCCCCGCTAAAACGTTATGTTTATTCAACAACTAGCATCATCTAATCAATTAGTAACGATTAAAAGACAATTGTTTATTGGATAGGGTTGATTGAACATGATGAATGGGAATTTGCAAGTAGCCGTGGGACACGTGTTGAGTGGTACGCGCTGATTAAAAAGTCATTTAACTTCAAAATTATAATATCTATTGATACCAAACTTTATATTTATGTTGTTTGTGGTCTTAAAACATCGTTTTAGTGTCCTTAGTGCAAAAACTTTGTTCTAGTGCACTATGATGATGATGGAAGTTTTTATCGACCTTGACTGGCTATACAATACAGCCCTTGCACGGTAGGTTAGTGCACTAAGAAGTCCTTTGCGGTATTTATACACACCGTGTCTTTACGAGGTAAAGAGTTCACTGATATGTTCTCCGTACCCAGAACGACAAAATTGTTTTCCATTTAAGCTGTCATCCTCGTTACAGTAAGAACGTACTGTCTTCGTAAAGACGTTCCCTCCTAGTCATAGAAATTATATGTACATGGCATATGCACCTCATTGTCTAGTGTTATTTGTCATTAAAGTAATTCCAGAAAATAGTGTTGCAACCTAAAGACAACAAACGACTCACCATAAAATGGATGGTGATAACGATATTTTTATGGATTGAATAACACAATGTTTTAAAGGACAATAGCACTTTTTAGAAAGAATTAGTTGCGACGTATCATACGCTGTTACACACAGACATTAAATACCTTATTGATATACAAATTAATGCCAAAAATGTACATGGAAGGGATGGAGACCAGGAGGATAACCTAATTTATTTAATGTTGATATACATCATCATCAAGAGGTATGTACAATTTCTTTACATTTGCCCTTTTCCATAGCGATCAGGTCTATTCCTTATTCTTTGAGGTCGTTGCGGAATAGGGACAGGGATATTTTGTGGTGCCGGTTCATTAATTTGTTGCATCTACTGAGCATACTGTTGGTCATCATTCATTAATTCTATCAAGTCCCGACGAAATCTTAACAAAACACCAACTACAGCTAAAAAAAAACACTTGCCAACCCTTTAATTACATCTAAAACAAAAACAAAATGTAACATATCATCTATCGGTAATTTACTGAGGAAAGGTTTAGTTTGTTTTAAAGCCAAACCTAAAAATATCTTTGTTTGCTGTTGCCGACAGTCATCAACAGTCGATGGGTCGGTATGTAGGCTAAAAAAAATCTTGTTCAAAATAGTGGTATTAAAGAATATCTATTATTTGTGCATGTCATATTTTGCTTGGTATGTTTTCTTCCTTTAGTTTCTTTTTTTTATATTGTTGTATAGTTTAATATCAATCCAGATATAAAAAAAACATCCTAAAAAATCTGTTTGAAAAAGGTGAATAGAAATTTTTGAGTTGTAACGTTTTTAGTGGGTCGGCAACAGCAAACAAACATTTTTTTTATTTTAGACTTAGACACTTTCTTCTGCAAGTGCATTTTGTTTCCTTCTTTCTTTAATTCTTTCAAAGATAGATTTCTGTTGCCTTTTCCTCCTTTTTCTTATCTTGAGGATAACATAGACAACGCCACACCCAATAGTTCCTTTTGAACAGAAAATCAAAATGTTATCAATGAGTAGAAAATGATCAATAAACACCAATCTCACATGCACACTAACTTACATGTACATGGGTATTCAAAATGGATAACAACATTTTTGGCAACAGTTAAGTGAACTTTTCTTTAATATTGTAATGCCTGTTTTGTTCCCTTTTTACTAGTACTCCCATAAAAGTTAAGCAAATTTGTGAATGTAACACGTAATAAAAATTTAACTATTTACCTGGAATACCAACGCTTGGAAAAACAACTACAATATATGTATATATACTTGAAGTATATAACTTTTCATAGTAGGACCAAGGGAACCAAAGTTGTATCAACAGCCTAACTCAAAAATCGAAGGACAATTACATTTTTTTATGTACAAGTCAGAGAAAACGAACACCGCAACACGAAAAACTAAAACTATAACACACTAAAAATCCTATTTAAAGTTTTGCTTTACATTGAAGGTTAAGCGAGATTTTCAATAGTCATGCCCCCAAAGGTGACTGGGGAATAGAAGTATGGTCATCATTGGTCTTCCTCCGACCGGCAGTAAAACCCTTGCTAAATTGGGGCGTCCGTTTGGCTGTGCGGGATGTACAAATTTGCAGCCACGTCCGGTCAGAATGGGGACGTTAAATCCGATGCCTCGTGTAAAGAGAGTGCCACGCTTTTTGCACGTTAAGAACCCTTGCAACAACTCTCTGAGGGGTCCGTAGGTGACCTGTTGCAAGGCTAAATTTCTGTCCCTATCCAATATACCCTCATTTCCCGTGGCAGTCTAAATTTCTCCGACCTTAATCCCGGACAACTTTATTACAGAACCTACCTATTGTATTAATTGTTAATTTGTTCAATTTTCACGATTTTAGCTTTTCTCTTTGTTCAGTTAAAGGGAAAATTCGCGATTTTTTACTTATCATCTTATTATGTTCATAATACCATAAAAAACATATTCACCAAGTTTTATCTGGATATGAACACTAATAAAGAAGAAAATTGGGAATTATTAATTTTATTTATTCGAACTTCCTGACTTCTGTGACGTAGTTTAAGTCTTTTTGCATGCCGGGAGTAGATTAATCTCATTTTAAGTCTTGTTCGTTAAGCATCTTATAACGCGATTTAAAGCGCATCGACGACTTTTGGCGTAGCTATTAACCAACTAATAATTCAGAAAGAAAAGTGATCAGCCGTGCAACTTTTTAAATTAAAATGCACCTTTTATATTTTAAGGATTTCTGATATGATTATAGTAATAAAAGTAAATCATACAATAGAATGTTTTTATGATTTTTTTTCAGACGGATATGTTGAACAAACATATATAACTGATAGTGTAATAAAAATGCATGTTTGTATTCTCACCTATTACTTAAGTCGAGGATTTGTCTTACTATACAAATCCTGCACGGCTTCAGTCTAGTACTGTGTAAATACAATGCACGTGTATTATACTGACACCACCTGGTAAAGGCGTGGTTAAATTCACGGTTATTAAAAGATAAGCATTATGTAATTTTAATCTTTTGATCTTCACAAGAGTTTTGTTTGGCCTCAAGGGTTCACCGTTGTAAGTATGAAAAACATGGGGAAAAAAGGGTAAAACAGAAGTGCGGGTTTGAGACAGGATATTTTTTTTTATTATTTGGGGAGGAATATGGTGGCAAAATAACTGAATCGCCGTTATATATTTTTTAATATTTTGCGTTAGCTCAATTTTTTAATAAATAGGTGATCATTTTGTTGTAACATCGAAATTCTGAATTACTTTCAATTAAATAATTTTATAGATAAAAATGGCTCACGAAAACGAGCGTATAAATCAAAACTGTACTATTTCAAATTATCATCGGTAACCTTGAATATTTATTTAAATGTGCAGAGTTCAGTTACATTAATATAGTTTGGTCCGTCCAATGCGATCTACATTTACCTAATCGGGAATGCCCTGATTAAAATATTCTAAATCTCACAACGTATAAATTCTTTAGCTATTTGACCAACGATGTTTTAAAAAATTAACAGAATCAATCTAACGTCAACTTTCCTTTTTTGAATGGAGAAAGACCGGCGTAATCAATTTTCAATGTGCTTTATATCTTGTACCTTTGCAAGAATTATCACTCATTCATAAACCCACTCTAAACCAGAGACATATATACGTCTGTTTAAACTGACAAGAATACTCCTAAAACGGACAAGCAGTATATTCTTTAAATTTCTGTGATTTAATACCAAGAAAGAAAAAAATCCCGAAATTAATTTGATACTCAATATTTTTCCTGGAAAATATTTACATCCTCATTCGTTTTGAAAAAAAAGATAAGAATTTGGTATACAGAACATGCAGAAGTGTGAATGTCATAAAACCTAATTGTTATATCAGAAACCATTATAAATGTGAACCTGTATACGTAAGACCTCATGGGACGTCACCTAAGATCACCTAATCACATACAGGTAATATACAAGTAGCTCTGTTATACCCGGAAATGTCAAGGTTAATCACTACTGATACAGAATATACCAATGCAACAAAAATTCTGATGATTGTGAAGCATGACCATTCATTATTTTAGAGGCGTCTTAGGTGGGGGATGCCGGAACGATTTAATTTAAATTCTGACTAGGTTTTTTTTTCTCAATTTAAATCACTGAACTAAAAAAAAAGAAGAAAACTACGCCCAAGAACAGAATTCTTCTTGTAAATTCATAAATACACCGTTCTTATTTTGTTACTTTCGACAGACATGAACTCCAAAGATATTCGACTTTTCGTATTTATATTTTCTCTTATATTACTCTCATTTGATATTTTATGCATAAGTGCAATATTTGGAATGGTTTATTACCACCACAAGCTAACTAAAAAAAGTAATCAACCCTCTAGATGACCAGTCGTTAATACAACTACTATCAGTCTATCCGCAGTGAAGTTTCTTTATTTCTTAGAAATTTCAAATAGGCTTTTTGGTGATCATTAGTGTACGTCCAGTGGCATATATATTACATGCATGTCGGAACAGGAAAATTGACATCAGGTACTTTTAGAACCATGTTCACATTATTATACATTATACCCAACAATTGTGATGATGACGAATTTCTTAAACTGTTCAAAATAATCTTATTGAAAAATAAATCTGTGATTTTACTTTGTCCATAACTTCGATGAACCAAAGCAAGTTAGATATCGAACTGTATTTAAATCAGATTGGTTCTGGATGTTTCTCTCGTATATTCAATTTACATGTATATATTCTAAATTGCGACTATCTATAGTTCCGTAACCTTCTATCTAGGCGTATAAACCAATGATCGACAAGTGCGTACATTTTGTTAAATCAATATTTGTATGTTTCAAGATGTCCATACTTATTGACAACGAGTATATACTTACATTTTCCCCAATTTACCCTTGGAAAATATGTAAATAGATTTTTTATTTTATCAAATCTTTTTTTTTGGAATTATCTAGATTTTCATAAATATCATTCTTTACACCAGAAAGGTTATTTATAAACAAGCGTATGAGTTTAGTAATGACTAGTATATCACTATCGGACACGCAAGACAAAGATGTATATTACACCTGATAGTTTCAAAATGGAAAGTTACAAGTTATCGGCCGTGTACACTGATCAATACCCTCAGAAGTGAAGTGATGCACGAACTTGCTTTATGTAATTGTGTAATAAGAGTTTTAATACCCGAACGGAAATCGCTTGAATACCTGGACGTGTCACCTCACAATACCTCTCGGATTTCTTAAGCCATGCTAGTGATCAGATAAGGGAAGGTCCGAATTTATTTAAATAAGTTTATTACATAAAAGAATTATGAACAAACTAGATTTTCGAAAACAATTTTACAATGAACACTCATTTATGACTTTGGACTTTGACTATTAACTAATTTCCATTAACATTTTTTGTTTCAAAAACTTACTTAAAAAAACAGTTTTAAAACGACAGACCATAGTACTAGTTATTTAAAAAAAATATATATAATTACATTTTCCGTATCAAGTTAGTTAGGAAAGGTTGCACAACCATGTCTATTATAATCTTTTTTGTGATCCGGGAAACTGTTCATGCTTTCCTTGTCGGATAAAACAACCGTATGCTTGACAAGATATCGACACTCAATTACGGCTACGTTAGGTTACTGCTTGTTTTGGCCCTTTGTGGTTTATAGATATATCGTGGTTTATATTCAGGGAGGATGTCAAAATGGCCGCATGCGGAGAATTGATACTCTAAATTTAAAATCGATGGTGATCTCTTATCTAGCAGAATAAAACTTTAATATTTATGAATTTGTGCTTTTTTATTCATAATGAACATAATATAATTTTTTCATTTTTTGGCGAAGTTTCCCTTTAAAGCCCTTTCCCTAGAATTAAATTTTTGATGAAATACTTGGATTTTTTTCCTTTTCTTTTGTAAATTGTTTGAAGAATTTAATGGTAGGTTTGTTTGTCATTCTTGAAGATATTGATTTGATAATTAGTATATAGTTTTATCATGACAAGTTACAAAACAAGTTGGAATTTTGTTCCAGTCTGATAATTTTGTGCAGAGTTATGGTCTTTGGACATAGAAAATTTACTTAAAAAATCAGTTTTCAACAGTTTTTTTCGTCATGCTTGAATATTTTTACTTGATATTTTTATGTAGTTTACACCATGTCAAGTTATAGATCAAGTTAGAATTTCGTTCCATTACAATGAATTTGTAACCGGTAGGGGACTATGTATTGCCATGCAATACTCACAGAATGCTTGTTTCTACTTAAATAAAGACTGTTTCATGTATTGTATACAAACTTGAAATTGTACATTTGAATAGTTTACTTTTTCTCCACGTTAATTCTTTAATACTAAATGTTCAATGAAAATATAACATCTACAATATTCTCTAATAAATATTCTACTAGTATTAAGAAATCAGTTCATAAAAATAAAAAGCGGTAATCATTTTAATCCAATTGTTTATTTATACTCATTAATTTTACTATAATTACAGGTGCAGCACCTGTCGAGGTGGCTTGTGTTGTCATCACGCTGGTTTGTGCAGCAACTTGCGAAGTTGTAGATTGTGTAACACTCATCATTGAACTTGAGATCCAGGGCGTCATTTTGCTGGCTAGTGGAAAAAGTTGTAGTTCTAGATGTGCGGACTGTTTTCTCTATCTAAAATTATGTTCATATATATCATTCAATAATTTTTTTTTATTACTCTCAGTCATTTGGTTTAATTCTCAGAACCATTTTTATATTGTACAAATTATGTGTATGATTTTATTGCACACATTATAATTTGAACACAACATATACAGGATAAACGTATTGTCTCCGGATTAGTCACTTTTAACTGAAAATATTAAATTAAGTACATGTTTGGATTTGTTTTAGACTTAACTATTGGAATGATGAAGGTGAAGACATATATTTATAATAATAAGTAGGAATAACTTGTGTCAGATACATGTACTTTGTTGTCTCAAATAAATAAAATGCATTAAAATCAATGAATGATATAAACATAGGATTGTTTTGTTGTTTGTTAAACTCAAGTGTCATTGTGTCCACAATATTAAGCCCTAATCGAGGTTAAAATACATGAAATAGAAGAATATCACAAATACAAGTTATCAAAGATATCTAGGTGGTCACAGATAAATGCAGTTTATTTGTCTTTTCCATATAAAAGTAAGAAAGAGGTTTTTAATTAACCTTCCATGATTCTTGGTGCATTTTGTCCTTTCATGATTTCAAATAGATGTAAAGCCCTTTTCCACATTTTTATTCCAGTGACAGAAGGGTAACCAGGCTCGTGTGTGATAATTTGCATCACTGAACCCAATTCTCTTGATCTGAAACATGTTCATTGTATTGTTAAAACGTTCTACATATGATGTATCCCGTGCAAGAAAAAAATGATCTGGAATTGAAAGTTACATATTTATGGATCACACCTAGAAGTAGTTTATCTGCTATAGGTTTTAGGTTCATAATTTGAATCTCTTTTGCAACTTGAGTCTAGGTGACATTTAGTATGGTTATTTTTGTAATGTTCCATTACATTAAGCAAAAGGTCCTTCAGTTCTTTAAGATTTTGTTTGCAATTACGAATTGCCCAATCAAAGCGAGTGGCTACTGATCCTACCTTGTCCTTTTTCAGCTGGACCAAATCTCTACTTTACTTTTACATTCATGACCCAGATGTTTTTACAGTGTAATTTCATCCCCCTACTTGCTATTTTAGGCATAAAACATGAAGAAATAAATTTGGAAGGGACATAACAAAATGTGCTAGTAACACACTGTCCACACTAGGGACCATCTTCGAGGACAACGAAATTCAAAGGACGATTAACTGTGTTCCCGGACCTAATATTTGGACCATGACCTATGTCTTTGTAAATTGTAATAGTATAGGAGAATCTGTGTCAATACCAAACATTTGACTGTCAAAAGCAGTACCTGTGAGGGGAAAATCGGAGAAAAATAATGCTACTTAAATATCAAATGTTGGCATAGTTATTTTATACGACCGCAAAAAAATTTGCGGTCGTATATTGGTATCACGTCGTCGTCGGCGTCAACGTCGTCCGAAGACATTTGGTTTCCGGACAATAACTTTAATTTAAACACAAGGTTTATAACCACAAAAGGAAAGTTGGGATTGATTTTGGGGGTTATGGTCCCAGCAGTTTAGGAATTAGGGGCCAAAAAGGGTCCCAAATCAGCATTTTTTTAGTTTCCAGACAATATCTTGTGAACTTTCCATTTCTATGTAGCAACATTCCAGCAGCGCCTGCATACGGAGTATATATCTCCCAATTGATAGGAAATACAAGCCCGGGAATATCGTATCATGATTTCCTTGATAGAGGATTGCTGCTCACAAGGAAGCTATTAAACCAACAGTTCCAAATGGTGAAGTTGAAATCATCCCTTCGTAAATTTTACGGACGCCATCACGAGTTGGTTGACCGTTATGGAAAAACCGTTTCGCAGATGATATCGGATATGTTCCTTATGTCGTAACTACTATACCCTTCCCTTTTCACGAATGTGACCTACCGAATTAGACTATTTACCGGATTTGTAATAATATAAGCAACACGATGGGTGCCACATGTGGAGCAGGATCTGCTTACCCTTCCGGAGCACCTGAGATCACCCCCAGTTTTTGGTGGGGTTCCTGTTGCTTAGTCTTTAGTTTTCTATGTTGTGTCATCTGTACTATTATTTGTCTGTTTGTCTTTTTATTTTTGGCCATGGCGTTGTCAGTTTGTTTTCGATCTATGAGTTTGACTGTCCCTCTAGTATCTTTCGTCCCCCTTTGTGGAACGGTGTATGGATCTCACTGAAATTATACCACAAATAGATGGTTCGGATTTGCTTTTGGGGGTTATGGCTCAAACCGTTTAGTAATTAGGGGGAAAAACCAGGGTTTCCTGGTTAATGGACAATTACTTAAGTACAATGTTATGTTTGAATTACCTCCCTTACACTGCTTTTAATTATGTATAAAGAAATGTTGTATTGTCTTAAGGTGATTAGATGTCAATTTTTTTTTAGAAGTTACTATTAAAAATGCTGAATAAGGTATATTAATTGAAGCCATGATTATGTATGTCATTTTCTATTTTAAGACTTTTATGATGTATTTAAATGGGTAATTATGGTTGCAAACTCCATTGGAAATTTGCTATTATGACCATATCTTGAGGCAAAGAATTTTTTTTTTGGAGAGGGGGGGGGCTGACAATTTTTTCTCCTCAAGATTTCAGAAATAATGGGGGGGGGGGGGGGGAGGCAATTTGCAACTGAAGTGTATTGCACAAAGCAAAAAATTGAATATAAATTCAAATCATATAACCAATTCTAAGTTCTTTGACTACAGTTATTCTGTGTCAGAAACCTATGTGTAAAATATTTAATTACAATCCAAATTCTGACCTGTATAAAGCGAGAATTTTGTGTCCATTTTTGCCCCAACTGTTCAGGGTTGGACCTCTGCGGTCGTATCCAGCTGCGCTCGGCGATGCAATTTATTATATGATGTGACATGATGCCGCTTGTTATTGATCTGTCTTTACAACATCTGTGTATTTTATGTATCCAAATTCTAGTTATGTTATGCATCTATTGTGGAATATTTAAAGCTTATTTATAACTTTATGTATTGATTTGAGTATCAACACTTTTAGACATTAACAACACTGTTAGGGAGCTACCATTTGATTTTTAGGGGGGGGGGGGCTAGGATGGAAACTTTTGTCCTGCCCTTTTGTTAAGTTGTAAATTCTGTCCTGTCTTTTTTTTATCCAGACTTTTTTTTTTACATAAATTGTCATCTTTCCTTTTTTTTTGGCAAAGTGTCTCATCCTGCCATTTTTTTTACTCAAAACTCCTGTGCGGCCTTTTTTTCAAATAAAAAAAAAATATAAGTTACTGTATAAAAAGAAAAATCACATAAATACTGACTCAGAGGAAAATTCAAAACGGAAAATAGGCCGGGAACAACAACGGGAAAGTTTTGCAAAGAAAGGAGAAGACCGCATTTCTTGCAAGCTGTTAACCCATCCGCCAAAACTCCCAATTCCACGACCCTACGACCCGCTCTCCATTCAGTAAAATCTGCAGTTACATTGCTACCGTCAACGTCAATGACCTCCTCATTAATACATTTTGATATATCCGGTTTATTGGAATCGCGCTCAGAAATAATAGCGCATGGGTGGTCCTGATCAAGTTTTGACGTCTCCCATCGTCTTCTTTGAGCTTCCGAAACTGCCTCCGGTTTTCGCTTCTGTTTTGCAGATTTTAAACCCGGCGTACGTTTAGCCATTACTGATTATAATATATATAAAAAGTGAAACGTAAAAAGATGTATAAAAGCGATGTAAAAGGTTACAAAACGTGTTAAAACGGAATTTCACAGAAAAATATCTGCAGCCGACAGCCTTTGTTTACAATGAACCGGAAACGGAAATCGTGTATTTTTTATGTAAGTAATGTCTTATCGCGTCAATTTTTATGCTTCAAACCCTTTTTTTTATCGATGATTAACAATAAATACATATTTAAAAAAACATCAATTGAAATATTTATGTATTTTTTTTTATTACGACCTTCACCCAATTTACGGTGCGCCAACTTTGCCAAAAACATGACCAGCGAAAATCAAAATCTCTGTATCAAAATGTTAAGACATTTTTTTTCTTGCAAAACCTGTAAATGAAATAATTGAATGTTGTTTTTATGCTTTTGCCACGTCTATTTTTAGAAATATTAATTTATATGGAACACACTAAGTGACAAATATTGTGTATGGAGTGCATTTAGCTCTATACATTATACTGTAATAAATAGAATATTTTGGAAAATATAGGAGTGCATTTAGCTTCTAAAATTAAGAAAATATTTATAAAGGAGGTGCATTTAGCTTCCTAGAAAGAAAAAAAGAAAATATTTATTTATAAAGGAGGTGCATTTAGCTTCCTAGAAAAAAAAATATTTATAAAGGAGGTGCATTTAGCTTCCTAGAAAGAAAAAGAAAATATTTATTTATAAAGGAGGTGCATTTAGCTTCCTAGAAAAAAAATATTTATAAAGGAGGTGCATTTAGCTTCCTAGAAAGAAAAAAGAAAATATTTATTTATAAAGGAGGTGCATTTAGCTTCCTAGAAAAAAAAAATTTATAAAGGAGGTGCATTTAGCTTCCTAGAAAGAAAAAAAAATATATAAAAGGAGGTGCATTAAGCTTCCTAGCAATTATTTAATAGAGAAATAGAGGTGCATTTAGCTTCTACTATCTTTAAATAAGGGAATAAGTATTTCCATTGCCATATTTTGGGGAAATAACTAGGAGGGTACCATGGATCTTAGAAATAGAAAAATCCCAGCTCCTCATTTTGGAAAGGGGGGAAGGAATATAATTATTACACAGAAGGAAAATATAGAATCAGGTAATTTGATAGACCTAGGTACGGAAGAAATAGACAATATGTCAATCTCAAGTCCATCCAGTCCAATGGTAAGTCCTATACACACACCCCTACACAATAACAATACCAGTATGTATCAGGAAAATATTGAATCAAGTACAAGCTTGCCAGGCACTGATATTACGGCCATTCTAATGGACATTCAAAGACAATTGAAAAATCAAAATGATAATTTTCTGAGTTGAGCACACAAGTTTCTGAGATGAGTTCGCAAGTTAAGTTAAATCAGGAAAATATAGCGCAACTGGTAAGGGGTAACCATGTGGCTGAAAATAACGCCAATATGCATGACTTCAGTCAAAATAGCTGTTTAGACTTTAATAGTACATCCATTGAACAACATAACCAGGTATTAACAGCCCCTCAGCTAGCAGCTAATACAAGTACTAATAACCCTTATACATCATGTCCAGTTAGCACAAATCCTATAAGAGTAAGTAGTCATGTTCAGCAACTGCAAAAGGAAGAACCAAAACCTAGAAGCCCATTCTTTAATGGTAAGGGAGATTTCAAGGCCTTCTGGACACAGTTTAGGCTATTGAGTAGTAGATTCAAATGGTCCAGCGACAGACAAGTGGAGGAGCTCATTTTAAATAGTCTTAGAGATGACGCCTTGGTATTCGTAAATGAGCTTCCTGCTTCCTTGCACAGAGACATACAACAAATACATGATGCAATGTCTCAGAGATTTGGGGATCACATTTTACCAGAGACGTATAGGACCAATTTGCAGTTAATCAAACAGGGTCAGAAAGAAAGCATACAAGAATATGCAACTCGTGTGGAGAGACTAGTTGGTAAGGCATACCCTGAAGTAAATGATTTAAGTTTGCTTGACCGCTTCAAAACGTAACACTTTATTAAAGGTCTGCCAGACCAATCAGTAGCGTATGAGGTTCTCATACAAAAGCCAGTATCCTTGCAAGAGGCAATTAATCAAGTTTCATGGCTCGAATGTTGGGAAAAAATACGAAGTAAGACAGGTAAACGCGGGTGATGACGTGGCAGGCCAGGAAGTAACTGAAACCTTGCAGGTATGCAGGACGCAAGATCAGTATGTTACTCATTCTGAGTTAAAATCTGGATTAGATGAGTTGCGAAAAGAACACCAGGTTGCAATTAAAGAGGTAAAACAAGGTCAACAGGAAATATTAAATGTCCTAAAATCTGAGAAAAAGGAAGTGATAAAATCATGTTTGCCTGTAATGGGAATCTGTGTTCTTTTAAAACTTCTTCAAAGAAAATAATTAAATGGTATGTTATTAGACATCATACGTCACTAGAATCTGTTCCGTTCCACTGCACCCTCTGTCAGTATAGAGCCAAAAACAATATTCAACTCATCAAGCATTTCGATCAACAAAAACATAAATTGATGAATTTACAGCAGAACCTAAGTCAGCAACAATGCATTGGAACCAGCAAACCTTACGATGTGACCTTCAGCCATGATAAAAGAGAAGACGTTCAAATATTGCAGGAGGAGTCGATACCGAGACAAGGAATGGTTGTTCAAACTGAGGAATCAGTTTCTTTGTCAGATGTGGTTGCCATGGAAGACCCAACCAACATTACAGAGGAAGATATTTTACAAAAAGCCGTAAGATATGCAGAAATTCAGGAAGAAGAAGACTTTATTCCAGATTACGACGACTACTCATCAGATGATATTACAGTAATTAATAAACCAAAAGACAACTCCTGTCAAACGGATGAAGATCTTCCGCAGCGTGTAAGCCTGTTGGAAGAGCAGTTAAAAATAGAAAGGGAGACACATAAAATTGAAACTAACAAATTGGCAGATTTCATTAAGAGGTTACAAACCAGACTTGACCAAAAAGAAGAAGTCAAAAATCTTAATTCAATGATCGTAACAATAGACGAGTATGAAAATTTACCAAAATATGGCACACGCAGTTCGCATGCTTTAGATGGTTTCGAAGAGCTTTGGAATAATCCAGATGATGAAATAGTAAGATTACAAGAGCAATCCCAGGATACAAACAATAATACAACTAAAAGACCAATGAATAAAAGTCCCAGTCCAACTAAGAAGAAACTAAAAAGTGTAGTTATACGGCCGAAGTCAAGTGTGGAAGTATGGAAAGAATTTGCACACAAAGTTAATAAATCCTATAAGAAGGACTTGTTACCAAGAAAAGGATACCGTTTTTAAATGACTTTAATATTTATAATTACTTATAGTAACACATGATATTAATATGTTCTGATTTTTCTTTGTATTTTTATGAGTACATTTCTATATATGATGAGTGCACATGAACTGAAAATTTATGTAAATATTTTTTTTTATATTCAATGTAAGGAAATCATTTTTAACACTCGTAAACAGGCGCATTAGTTTGTTTATACATGCAATTCATTAAACGGGCGCATTAGTTCGTTGTTATAAACTAAAATGAACTTCAATATTTCGAGGACGAAATAAATTCTTAGGGAGGGGCAGTGTTGTAAATGTGCACTTGTATACACAATTAATGATTTAATATCAGTTTTATGTTTTGAGAGTGTAAAATGTGATAATATGGATTTAAAGTTTCTGTGACTTTTTAATGCACAGAAAGCGTACGTTACACTTTTAGTTATTAACTATATTATCAGTGCCAAAAATGGCGCAATTTCGTCATGTACTGTTCAAAGCGCAGCCATTTGGTAAAAATTTTAAGTATGGATCCAAAACTACACAAGAAGCATAAGCTAAAGTTAATATATGCTTTATCTTAATAGATTTACCTATTTTCTTAAGAAGAAAGGATCATTTTGAGTCGAGGACTCCCATGTTTTGGTCAGCGTTTGACGTTTCATTTCTGTTCCGGCTGAGAATATTTACTTCCGGTATTTTAAAAATAAATACCAGTGCAAAGGTCAAATTCCTGAGTCTTTGCTGTTTACATTTTGGCAAATGCAAAGATCCCGGGTGGTTCCTTTAGAGGTAAGAAGCAGCGCAGATAGCTGTATGCCTCGCATGGTCTAAATTATTTACTATACACATATCGTTTGGCAATTCCTTATCCTAGTTCCAAAAACACATGCGAAATATTATTATTGAGATCAGCTCCGCCTATTTATGCAAATTTACATGACAAATTATTTATAGACAAGTATCTTGAGAATACGTTGGAAATTACATGTTAAATATATTACGATAGTTTAGTCTGTACATTGTTGCATTGTGCCGTAATAAATATATTATTTTACTACGAATTATTCATTTACGCTACCAATATTACCGTGGAGAACATAGGCCTGATGAAAGACAGACAACACTGTAGTTAGTCAATTTAAAGAGTTTCCGTTGTATATATTTTCTTATAACTATACAAAAACATAGCAAAAAGCAGAAATTACAACAAATGTGTTTCAGAACAGAACAGTCTCACCCGAGAACAAACAAATCTTGTCTTACAACAGAACAAACAAGACACAAGTATACCACTATGTACCAGGAAAAATATAAATTAAAGAGAAATTATTGAAAGTAGGGTGTATGGCAGACTCGATGTGGAAGATGAATAAATTTCTGAGAGGATTAACAAATCTTTACTACAGATTACAGAGGAATACGAGATTGATTTTGTATTTCCAGACGGATCACCTGAAAAACTCCTATGGGAACAGCAAATAAAGTATTTAAATTCGGACAAGAGAGCTATGAGATGGCACACTACCATTTATAAATGGTTCATATCCATATATGCAAAGTCATCAAAGACGTACAACCTTCTTCGACGGTCAGGCTTAAAACATCTAACACACAGTGCAACTCTGCGAGATTATACTCATTAATCCCTTAATATATGAAGATCCAGTAAACCCATCCTGTAATACCCTCCACAATTGGCACATGGACACAACACTGCTTCTTCTCTGCCTCCCTGTAGGATATAGTGGCCGAGTGGAATATAAAGCAGTGTAGAAAGTAAACATTATGATGTATGAAAACAAAGTCAGGTTTGGGCAAACTAACCACAGTTTACTTTAATGCAAAATTCAAATTCATACAAGGCAATAATAATCATGACTAGTGATGATCTAGAATTAAATAAAAGATAAGCCAAACTGTGGTTCTCCAAAAATTTCATTGTCCAAACCTGAGAAGTAGTGGTAGGAATTTAAGTATGGAGAAATTGTTTTTAAAAAAACCACACTTAGATAATCATATTTATAGTACATGTGTACAAAAAATTGAAATAATCAGAATATATCAAGATTTATTATACTTCACGTTAAAATGCCATATTTTGATTGGCTAATACGAGGGTGTTAATTTACTCTATCACATGGCTGAGCGGGTGACAATTTTTTTGAATGTCACCCTCTCGTCCTGACCAATCAAAAATCGATAATTTAAAGGACAATGAATTGAATTTACAGCAAGTTATTAAAGACAATGCTTAAGTTCTTCGTTTTGGCTCAGATTCTATTATTTGAAATAAAACATCTTGCTTCACTTTTGTTGATTTTTCTAATACCCGTAACGTTATTATGTACGTGACGCTATAGAAAATACTTTTAAATAAAATTCATCTGTAAAAGACAATAATGATGGGACATTCAGTATAATAAATTAAATAACACATAGCTGAGAGGGTGATAGAGCAGATTAGTACCCCTCGAAAAAGCATTGTCAACCTTGGCTTCGCCGTGGTTGACATTGTTTTCTCGGGGTAACAATCTGCTCCAACACCCTCTCAGCTATGTGTTATTTATATAGTATCAAATGAAATTATAAAATATAATTCAAGTTATTACAAAAGTATACTACATGGATGTACAAATGTAGCCTAGATGCAACTAGACTAATCAATATAAACATAAGAATCAAGCCTTGTTTATGGCCTGTGCAAAACGAGTCATAACAAAGTGCCTGTACTGAAGGGATGTAATGAGAATTTATAGGGGAAGGTAAATGAGCCTCTTTGTGTAGACGGCTTATGACTGTAAGGTAATTTTGAATAGACTTGTAACATAAACGACCAGATAAGCAGGCTGTATATCTTGCAAGGTCAACTTCACTCAAAGGTACTAAAGGTATATTCAATTGAGTACAAAAGGAGCAGTAAGATTTAAAATAAAGTGATTAAGTCTTTTTCGTTGACCTGTAAAGATATGGCATCGGAACAGGGCAACAATATTACACAGGGCCTGTACACTACTGGGTTTTAACGTGCCTGGATAAAAGAAAAGATAAGGCTTTGTTAGACATATGTTCATGGAGTTGGGATAAAAGCAAAGGTGCAGTAAGGCAATCACGCAAAAAATAGACAAAAGCCGGAGTTTCATGTGACTTACTTTACTTAATCCACTTCGTCCCAAGGGAGACATAGGGCGACAAAGTTCTAGTAAGTACTAAACAAGCACATGAAAACTACATAGCTTGAACTTGCATACTAAAAATAAAATATATTGGACAGAAGTTTTATGTCATATACACACCTTTTGGGACACACATACTGACAATGGTGTTCTAGAAATAATTGCCTGCATTCATTATTCCAGTTAGGTTTTTGCGATCACAATCCTGTCACATTTTCCCTGATAATAAAACATCACAACAATATCTATTCAAAGGAGTAAAAAAAGTGCACATCATTACATAACCATATTTTTCTAGGAGAATGATACATACATCATACACATGTCAAAGACTTACTAAATGAGGAATCGTGCCTGGATCTGCCACTAGAAGATTGAAGAGGCCTAGGAGCTGAGTCCTGTCTTCTTGAGACATCTCTGTTAGGTGTGATGTGAGACAACTGATTCGGCCTAGGAGTTGAGTCCTGTCTTCTTGAGAAATCTCTGCTAGGTGTAATTGGAATGTAAACAGAATTATAACGTAAATACACTAAACGATTTGATCAGTTATTTTATGATTATGATCAATCTGTAACTGAAGTTCGGTCGTTTGAGTTGTATAATAATTAATATTAGTGTTACTTCGAGTCAGCTTAAATATATGTAGCCTAATATACAACGTAAAATGGCGACGATGATTTAAAACTTTTTTCGATTAACAGAATACTTTGTGAACATTAATAATGGGCGATGATAATAATTCCATGACAATTCAAAAGATTGAATACAATACTCCGAATGATTTTACCACTGTTATATGCAAAGGACATTGAGAGTATGGAAAAGCAGCGAGCAATTCTTTTAAGTGTCAGTGGCAAAAAGACGTATAAACTTGAGAGGAATTAAAGTGCTCCGCAAAAACCAGGTGAAAAGACTTGTTAAGTTAGTTACGGATCACAAAAATCAATAACTGTCATCTATCTTTTTTTTTTTAAATATTGGTCATTTGTCTAATGGTCAACCATTCAATAGTACTAGAAAGATTTGTGGGTATAATTTGCCATGAAGAACTCAAGATGTAATACTTACTTATTAAAACATCTTTAAGGATCAAACGGGAAAAAGCGGTCCTATCGCCTCTCCCCAGTCAATTCAATTTCATGGCAATGCAGTTTTCCAGGATTGTCCCCATAATTCTTCTGACACTCTGCTTGACGTTATACCCTCTTGAAGTACTCAGATATTTGATCTGCAACATAATTATATGATGCTAGATTTAAATAAACATAAAACAATTGCAAACAACAATTAAGAGATAAACGTACCTACAGTTAATAATATGACATGTTTACATTGTTCTTGGTATCTTTCAAACACAATTATTCTAAAATATATAAGTTGGGGAAATATTGATGCTGTTAAAGCTTGCTATATGCAAATATATTTTAAGTGGTTAATATCATCATCTCGTCCTAGTGCAGGCGCTGGGTCATCTGTCTTTCCACAAAGGACTTTTGAAATTTCTGCAGCAATCGTTTTGCATATAGCATAGTCATTTATATGATTAAAAATGTACACTAAAACACCCTGAAATGTCACAAACGTGTTGGCATCTACACTTCTTAACTCTTTCTTTTTGGAGAGTTCTAACCTGGAAACTCATTCTTTTTGGAGAGTTCTAACTCCAGGTTATCTATTCTGATGGCTTTATCTCCTTCTCCTAAATGTGTTCTAAGAAACCTTACTAATTCTTCAATTTTTAGCATTGTTATCTTCTACAAATGGTAGTTTTTGTAACTTTGGTCCTATCATTGGCATTTGATGATCTGAAACAAAAACACCTTTTCTTTGAACACTAGGGAATCATGAACAGTAAAGAGCTTGACATTTGTAATAGTCAAATGTCACTCACTGAAAACTGTATGTTGACATCAAGATGGTAGTTTATTTTTTTGTATATTTTTCTTATTTCATATACCCATACCTGTCCTTTTATCAATCAACTATATATATATACATGTAACTGTTATATACAAATATTAATATAATATATAACAACAAACCAGAGTATACTGATTTGTATCACTGCAATATAATAGTTATTACGGTGAGGTTGAATTCCCTGTCATTTATTCATCATCCACGCACGAACTTGTCTCAGAAAAAAATATTTATCTGTACATTTACCTCACTTTCAGGTATAGATGTGATTTTTTTTCTGAGACAAGTGCTTGTGACTATTCACAAGAACTTGCGGTCATCCGATGTTCAGTACTTCAGTACTTTGATTTGTTTTATTATCATAGTTGAATGTTTTATATTTATATCTTCTTATTATTTTACAAATAACCCTAATAATGGGTATTGAGAAAAATTGACTGCACCAAAAAATGTCTATTGATGTGACTAAAAGATAGAGGAAAGGCCCCCTTTCGATTACCTTTCATCCAATTTTGTTCACATTTTAAAAACATTAAAAGTTACAAGAAGTAGAAATGTATTTTTATTTATCTTTCAAAATCCAATTTAGACTCACTGCAACATCTGGGGCCTCTTTGTTGTTAATGTCCCCTATCATTCTCGTTTGCATAAGTCTTCTGCTTTTGTTGAGCATATGTCTAAATATGCCCCATCCATTCCTTGGAATTTTGGCGACTGCTCAGAGGGTTGATGGGTTATAAAACCCTCTTGGGCTTCTACATCGGAAAACATATAAATCGGCTTTAATGCGACAAGTCTTCTTTTTGCTTTCTGAAAAAAAAGATTGAACATGGAGTCGAACCTTTAAAAGATTCGTTTAGTAAATACAATTTTCTGTCAGCAATAAAAATAAAGAGAGGTTTGGTTTATACAGTACTGAAAAAATCGGGCTTTGTATGTCGATAATTTTTTTTTTATTTACGAACACCTATATAGAAAAGAATTGGTAAGAGGGAGAAACAAAATATTTTCATAAACAGACTGCAGAACTGCACAAATGAAGACATGAGCTTATGCTGTGACCATGGATTGATATAATACTCTTTTAAAATGTCAGTGTCTATGTGCTTTATCTGGAATTAAAATTAATTCTAATTCAAGTAATACATTTTTTATTTTTTTTTACAATACAACAGACATGGCATTTTAATTTTTTTTGGCATTCCTGGTCGCATGTTTTATTCCTCTACCTCAACAATAACAAAAATCTCCGAAAAAACAATTGAACTTAAATTCAAATGTAAAGAAGTGGGAATTAAGTACATTCCAATAGGATAAAGTTTAACGAAAAGTCAATACTTCAAACATTTTTGATTACTTGAGCATACTGTTCAACTTACACTTCTTACAATATCTTTTACTCATTGACATGACAACTGAACTTATGTTTAATGGAGTCTTGTCTGTAAATCTGCATCCTTCTGTTGGTTTTCCTAAAACACTGAAATTCATTATAGCTTTAATTTAAATTTAAATTATACCGTGTTAAAAGAGCATTGTTGTTCATGTACAGTATCTTCTTTTGAACTATTTTCGTTACTTTTTACAATACATTTTGTACATTCTCATAAGCTATAGGTTAATCAACCCATAATTTATGTTTGATCATCTCAAAAAGCAGAAGAAAATGAAATTAACTTCTCCAATAGAAAAAGACACACGATTTGCATCTCAATAGCTTTTATGTAACACTTCTCTAAATGTTCTGCACACCAGAATTTTTTTAACAGTTTGGATAGTTTTCATATTTTCTTCGATCTTTTCATTTTGGTGGACGTCAGTCAGTATTCCTTCACCTAGACCAACATCACCTCGAAGACATTGTTCTGATTTATCGCCAGCTGCATGTATAAACGGTGTGAATGCAAGGTCCTATAAATCTTTTAACACGGACTTTAGTTCGTCTGTTGGTGTATACTTTCCAAAATTCGATGGGAATTTTTCTGTGTAACATTGTCAAAAGTACAGGATATTTTTTTTTAAGTTTGACATCCATCCAAATTGATTCCAGCAATGCTTGGACATCTCTATTAGTTTTAAGTAAAACACTAGGGCATAAAAGAAGCTTCTGAAAGACTGGAAATAAAGATATGTCAAGTTGTATATTTGTTGATATTTTATACAGAAGTTTTGAAATATTCTTTTATCTCTGCCAACAGCCTCTTTTTTCCAAGTCGTCTAATGGTTTCATTTCAACATGTCGAATAACTTCCCTCGCATTGGCATTTCGTGGCTGTAAGATTGCTCTAGATGAATTATTCACCAATTGTCATCAGATCTGAATATTGCGGTAACACCAGAAAATGCTGTTGACATAACACATATTCATTGTTTAGACGCGCATAATCATCAGCGTATTTGGCTTTGAAATTCTCTCGATCCCCATTTCATATGTATAATTTCAGACAGTGTTTTGTTCCACGCTTTAACCGAGGTAATACTCCATTTTCCTTTGCTCAGAAAAGGACAAAAACTTTCTTAAAATGTTTTCATCATCAAATAAAAATGTTTGGTCTGCTCCTACACCTCTAAAACATTGAATTTTATGACCACCAAAAGAAGCATTTTGTAGTAGTTGTTGTTACTCCTCTGCAATAGTCTCCATGTTTTAATATGCTCTTGTGATCAAGCTTCTGTATCTTTATACAGAAATTTATATACTCTTTCTAGATTTAAAACTGTTGAAATCTTGCAAGAAACATTCTCACTAAAGGACTGCTGGGACATTCAGAAGGTCCATTACCAACAACAAATACGGAAGAGCTTTTGAGGGTTTCTAAAGTATTCATCAAGTGCTGGTTCTGCTAAAAGAACAAAAAGTTCATCAAAGCATCGTTAAACAGTTTCTGGTTCATAAAAAGACAAATTTAAATGATAGAATGCTTTCGTTCTTATGTTGTACTGTTACACCACTGTCCCAGGTTGGGGAGGGTTGGGATCCCGCTAACATGTTTAACCCCGCCACATTCTGTATGTATGTGCCTTTCCCAAGTCAGGAGCATGTAATTCAGTGGTTTTTGTTTGTTGATGTGTTACATTTGTTTTTCGTTCATTTTTTGTACATTAATTAGGCCGTTAGTTTTTTCGTTTGAATTGTTTTACATTTGTCATTTCGGGGCCTTTTATAGCTGACTATGCGGCATGGGCTTTGCTCATTGTTGAAGGCCGTACGGTGACCTACAGTTGTTAATTTCTGTGCCCTTTGGTCTCTTGTCTCATCGGCAATCATACCACATTTTTTTTTATATTTCCCTGTTCTGGTAACCTGTAAAACTTTTTCAGTGGTACCCTACAGTTGCACTCAATATTTACTATATCAAGATCATATTTAACAAAGTAGTAATGTGCATACATGTAAAATTTGTTTTGGTCTATAAATTGCTCTCTTTTGGCATTCATAACTACTATACCTCTACAAAAATAACTAATAGAGACAGATTGTCAAGAAGGTTACATGTATGCTCATTTAATTGGCTCCTTTAATAACAGTCAAAGCTTTAGTGTTTTCAATTCACAGATAAAATGAGAATGGAAATGGGGAATATGTCAGAGACAACAACCCGACCAAAGAGCAGATAACAGCCGAAGGCCACCAATGGGTCTTCAACGCAGCGAGAAAATCCCGCACCCGGAGGTGGTCCTCAGCTGGCCACTATTTAAAATTGTGTACTGGTTCAGTCAAAATGAACGTCACACTAAACTCCAAAACATATAAAGGAACTAAAATTAAAAAAAACATACAAGACTAACAAAGGCCAGAGGCTCCTGACTTGGGACAGGCGCAAAAATGCCGCGTGGTTAAACATGTTTTGTGAGATCTCAACCCTCCCCTATACCTCTAGCCAATGTAGAATAAAGAAACACATAGCAATACGCACAGTTAAACTCAGTTTAAAAGAAGTCCGAGTCCGATGTCAGAATAGGTAACAAAAGAAACTAAGCAAAATGACAATGATACATAAATTAACAAAAGGACTACTAGCAATTACTGACATTCCAGCTCCAGACCTCAATTAAACTGATTGAAAGATTACGTCTTCATCATATGAAAAACAGGTACAATCCCTCCCGTTAGGGGTTTAGTATCACACCATCATAAAATATATGAGAAGAACATGACCCGTATCATGCCAATAACTGGTTTTAGAATAAATGAGTTTATTTCCGATGCAAAGACCCTATGAGTGAATCAATATTAATACCAAAATATGCAATCCTTAATGACCTGACAACTGTATCGTAACTATATCCCTTCCGAGTTTACACATTGAAGATCTTGTCTTTGTTAAGTTTGGTTTAAAGCTGACTGGCCTATATTTGAAATAAATACTTAACTAGTAATGAATTTGAATAGCATTAAAGAAATTTAATGTCTTGAAAAACTCGCAAAAAAGCATATCCCCTTTCATTTCCAAAAATAGGACAGGTGTGAAACAAATTTCACAGGACATGGTTCAATGGTAACTTCAAAGACTGTTTAGCAATATATATATAATACTGTCTCATTGACTTCACTTCTTGCATCTAAACTTTTTGTATTTACAAGGGGGGGGGGGGGTTATTTTGACATAAACAGTTAAAATGAAAATATTCGTAAAAAGTTAATAAAAGGCAATATTCAGTCAGGATTACAGAACCTATATGCTTCTCTCTTACAATGTAAGCATGCAAAGTAAGCTTTGATTATTGTGGTCACTTTCATCTGGTTAACTTTTCCCATTTCATCTCTACTATCTGTAGCATGTTGTACTCTTAAAATTTGCCTTTAAACTTGCATGTCTTTAAAAGGCAACAAATACTATAGTCCAAGCAGTGACCTATTTT
This sequence comes from Mytilus californianus, assembly GCF_021869535.1. Lineage (NCBI taxonomy): Eukaryota > Metazoa > Mollusca > Bivalvia > Mytilida > Mytilidae > Mytilus > Mytilus californianus. The sequence goes on from NW_026262673.1 coordinate 4,927,902, forward strand.
AAAGAAGGCGGTCCCTTATTTAATCTCATTCTAAAAGAAGATACCTCTTTATCAATGTGCCATTCCTTTATATTAGAAAATACTTTGGCAAATGACAACACCAAAGTATTTTTGTACTCTTGAAAGGGGGAGCATGGTAGAATCGTCAACTCTGCAAACTGAAATCATATCTTCAAATGATAGTAATGTTTATACTGAAAAAAGTTTGTCTGGAAGAAGTATAAATGAAAATGATGAAATATCTTCAAAAGATAGTCATATTTATACTGAGAATAGTTTGTCTGGAAGAAGTATAAATAAAAATGATGAACTGACATTTTTTAAAACCGAAGCTTATTATATCGTCTTCACATACATTGACAACATCATTTTAAATAAAGATGTAATAGACTATTATAATTCATTTGGAAAAAAAAATAATCTGTAGAATATCTTAAAAAAATACGAACATGCTGTTTAAAAGCCATGTTACAAATCAAACATAAGGTCTATAGAAATACTTCTTAAAACTGTGAAGAAATCAGTGAATGGTTAAACTGTAGTAGTAAATTATGACAAACTTAAGAAAACCATATTCATTTTCCCGAAATATGATACCAACAAACGCGTTCCAGAATTGACATACAATGGTCAAGAGAACAAAAGGAAGAAAACATTTTCTTAACAGAAAACAATTTTGGGTTTTTGAGCTTACTTCGACAGGTAAATGAAAAATTATTTTGTCGTTTGTATTACGTGTAACCGGAGCTTACTATCCTGTTTAGTTTTTATTGTAAAATTTCTGCAGTGTTTCTGTGTAAATGCTGATATAATTTTTATACGCCCATCATTTTTTGACGGGACGTATTATGGTATACAAATGTCCGGTGTCCGCCCGTCCGTCTGTCTGTCCGGCGTAAACATGTCGCACCGTAACTTGAGAATGACTTATCCAAATTTCATGAAACTTAACATAGTTGTTTCTTATGATGGTCAAACGATCTGTATACTTTTTGGTGAAAATAAGATTAAAACTTTTTGAGTGACGGGTCTTAGAAACTAAAACAGGTGTGTGTTTTTTTCACATGTCACGCCGTATCTCAAAAACAATTTATGATTATTGCTTAAAACTTTACACACTTCTTAGTTATATTAATCTCAAGATCTGTATACTTTTTCGTGATGATTCAAAATTTTATTTTAGAGATATTGAGTATTTTGTTAAAAAAGGGGGAGGGGTTTTTCACATGTCGCGCCGTATCTCAAAAACAGTTTATGATTCTTGCTTAACACTTTACACACTTCTTAGTTATATTAACCTTAAGATCTGTATACTTTTTGGTGATGATTCAAAATTTTATTTTTGAGTTATTGAGTATTTTGTAAAAAAAAGGGGGAGGGGTTTTTCTACATGTCGCGCCGTATCTCAAAAACGATTTATGATTATTGCTTAAAATTTTACACACTTCTTAGTTATATTAATCTAAAGATCTGTATACTTTTTGGTTTTGATTCAAAATTTTATTTTTGAGATATTGATTTTTTTTTTAAAAGGGGGTTTTCACATGTCGCGCCGTATCTCAAAAACGATTTATGATTATTGCTTAAAATTTTACACACTTCTTAGTTATATTAACCTTAAGATCTGTATACTTTTTGGTTTTGATTCAAAATTTTATTTTAGAGATATTGAGTTTTTTGTAAAAAAAAAAGGGGGGTTTTCGCATGTCACGCCGTATGTCAGAAACTATTTATGCATATTGTATAAAGATTCACACACAAGACGACGGGCGTATCATGCGCTCATTTCGAAGCTGTTTATTTCCTTCAGTTTGAGTATAGTTGTCCGCTAAAATAAAGCTAAATTAAGAACTGAGAATGTAAACCTCCACAAACCATGAAGGAAAAATCAGAATTATCGACAATACTTTAATCAATAATGATCTGAATAATGTCATGCCTGAACCTTCAAAACGGGGTGCCCCCAAGGGTGACTGGGGAATAGAAGTATGGTCACCATTGGTCTTCCTCCGACCGGCAGTAAAACCCGTGCTAAAGTGGGGCGTCCGTTTGGCTGTTCGGGATGTACAAATTTGCAGCCACGTCCGGTCAGAATGTGGACGTTAAATCTGATGCCTCGTGTAAAGAGAGTGCCACGCTCTTTGCACGTTAAAAACCCTTGCAACAACTCTTTGAGGGGTCCGTAGGTGACCTGTTGCAAGGCTAAATTTCTGTCCCTATCCAATATACCCTCATTTCCCGTGGCAGTCTAAATTTCTCCGACCTTAATCCCTTAATCTATTACAGAACCTACCTATTGTATTTATTGTGAACTTGTTCTCGTCCTGAATATGCATGAAATATTTGCCACTGGACGTTAAGCAACCAACCATCAATCAATCAATCAAAACGGGGTACATGAAAGCTCTTGTTTCTATTGTAGTTCGATCTTGAGTCTTTGGCTACTCCTGGTAGCTAGATGTATATTCAAACAAAGTCAACACGTTTACATACTTTAATTTAGACAATTCTACATGTTAAAGTGTTATTTGGTCTGTCTTGCTGTGTTCGACGTTTACCCTAAGATTGGACTAATATATAGGCATATATATATATGAAGATATTATTACCTTTACTCCAGGTTAATCATTCAGGTTATTATTCTGATCAACGTGCATTCGAGAAAGAGACTTGTTTTATCTCCCCATTTGGGGTCTCTCATGTCTCTACCAGTATAACTGTTTCAGACTGAGGAAACTCCCTAGATGATCTGTAGGGCAATAACACTACACCTCTCCATCTTAACAAGGAGGAACGACAGTTCCAACAAAGAACTGATAGCGTCTCTCACCGACTAATCCATGACTCGAGGTTTCTAAAAATGTCCACCCCCTACAGTATTTATCTGATTAAATTCCAAACTATAGAGAAAAAAAATATAAAATTACCCTTACAGAAAAAAAAACATAATCGACCATCCCATAAGCTTGGAAAGATGTATCAATCCTATCGTCCTTGACATCTTACTTTTACTACTTGTGAAAAGTTCCATGACTAAAATGCAGCTGGTATACTCAAAATATCGTCCGTCTCTATTGTCTCAAAAGGGAATTTCTTGATACTCTTGGTAAATTAGATGCTTTGATTTAATGTCCCAAACTAGCTCTATAGAAATCTTGAAAAAAAATTCTATATTAAAGGGCAAAATATAAAAATATAATTTAATCATTGTATATTGATATAACATGTTCAAATCATTAGGACTACCCCTGCATTTGTCCTAAGTCAGGAACCTGATGTTCATAGGTGATTCTCGTTTTTATATATATTAGACCGTTGGTATTCTTGTTTGAATGGTTATACACTAGTCATTTATGGGGCCATTTATATCTTGCTGTTCGGTTTTAGCGAAGGCTTCGTGTTGAAGGCCCTTTCTTTAACCTATAATGGTTTACTTTTACATATTGTGACTTGGATGGATAGTTGAAATATTGGAAGTCTTTTGTCGTTTTGTTCTTGTTTTTGCTTTCAAGTCATCTGGAGTGAAGCTATATTTTATATTTATGAGTTTGAATGTTGTTCTGGTATCTTTCGCCCCTCTTTCCTCACAAACAATCATGTGCCTTATACTTTCCTATCACGGCATTTGATACATAAGCTAGGAAGTCTTGTCGGGCAGACTAGAACTTTGCGGATTTAAGATGTTTCGAACATCTTCAATGCCAGAGCCCCCATTCGAATGATCAGTTTTGAAACCGGTACTTCAAATTTCAGGTCTTTCTCGAGTAGCTCAATCTGTAGCGTTTTGACTTCTTTGTCCTCCCCTTGAAAACTTGATCCAGACTTAGCGCTTGTGTTGATGAATGCAAACAAATTTCTGCTCTTTGAAATAGAAGAATTAGTCTGTTCTAGCCTGCTATCAAATTCGCGTGTTCTGCATTCAGAATATTCCAGTTTGTTTTCAGAATCCTGTAATTAAGACATATTAAGTTAAGTTGTAAATGTATTTTTCGGTTTGATTTATCTGACCTTGACCTGATTTTCTTTGATCATGTTAAGTTTAATTGATACTTGTATTAAAACTATATATAAAATAAATGATCACTTAAGCAGGCAAGATATTTCAGCGTGTGATCTCGTTTACCTGGAACGGAAGCGATAACATAGTATACATGCATGCAGCTCAGGAGTGAGTTAAAATACCAACGAGAAAAAGACATATGTCAGGTAGGTTTTTTCATTGATGAAATTTAAATCCATACTTTCGACTTGATTTTGAGAGCTTAGGGAAAAGATGAAAGGTACTAGGAAAGCAGGAAGCAATCTGAATTCAAAGGAAGATATTAAAGTGAATCCTGAAAAAGATCAGTTAGATGAAATTCAACAACCATTTGTTGAAACTTATTCTCCAGAAGTAGAAAGACAGTTGTATTTTAGAAGAAAGCTTTATGCAGTACAAAATATACATCTTATGATGATGTCGAAATTTTTGTGAGTGTGTCTTCATGATGATACATATCAATTGTACAGAAATGACGTTTGCGTTGACCCAATTGTAAATTTCACGAACAACAAATTTGTGGTAGACAAAATCGCTAATAAACTGCCAAAGGTTTTCCCTCAGGATTTAGGTTCTGCATTACCTGTAATAGTCATTGGTGATGTCAATTGCCTTCCACGTAGTTTAGGTGTTCTTGTGTATGGCAACGAAGAAAACCATGAAGAGATGAGGTTACATGTTATTGTAGAGCAAGTTAAGAACATTAGAAATTATTTGGATAAAAACAGAAGCAAACATATTGCTACTGCAAAATAACATAATATACATAAAATTTACAATGACAATACTGACATGTAACATAGAAGTAATAAATAATATAATATAGAATCGTGTAATAATTTTTTGTGACCTGAGTTTCCATGCTGCATTTTAAAAATTAAAACAATATAGAGTTGGCTTGTAATAGTATTAAATACAAGTTTTCTATTATTTGGCCATTAACATTTACATTCAAATAAAGTTGATGTCTTAAGGCTCTAAAAGAAGAACACACTATGAATACAAAACGATACTCACTTCTATATTATTCTAAAAAAAAAAAAAATTAATTGAAAATCATGCATATTTGAAGCGATCAAGAGATCAGAGTACAAAATAATGTAAGTTTTATTGTTTTCATGTTATTATAATCCCTGATGAACTGTTGTCTGTAGGGGCTGTGACTTCTGAAAGCAAAACAAAATAAAAATAATATTAAACAATGAAAATCAAAACAGGATTTTGAAAGATGTATCAACTTACAATTACTTACTTTAACTGCATTGTGTCTTGGAGAGTTGTCTCATTGGCACTCATACCACATCTTCTTATCTATATTGTTGACCAGGTTAAATCATGTAATTCGTTTTTTCAAATAATAAAACATTGTAACTATACTGTACTGAACACATATGTACATGCTTATGTGAAGCTTCATTTAAATCACCAAGAGTTGTGATGACAAGAATATGATTGATTGATTACTTATCATTAAACAATATATCAACTGCAACTTTGGTGGGATATAACTATACAAATCATGAAGAAAAGTTTTATTTTGTTGAACAGAACTAAATTTAATATAAGCAATAAATTGGAACAAAAACATTCACATGAACTTGTCGTATATTTGAAGTACCTTATATTTATTGCCTCCAGGTTCCGTTTCTGTTGATTTTTGATGAACCCTTAGAGACGCTTCTGGAAGAAAAAAGTGAATGTCGAATTATGATTATACAACCCTATAAAATTTCGTCAAGAAGAATATTTGTTTTATATTTTCATGTTAATCTTTGATAGAATAAAAATGTGTGTTTCTTTGTACTGTAATGATGTCACAAGAAGCACATGCTATCAAAAGTTTTGACATTTTGTACAGAAATAAAATCTATATTTGGATGGCCTTGCAATTGTTTTCAGACAAATAGAATTACTGACTAACATTAAAAAACATCTAATGTAATTATATACAATTAATCCTTGTAATCAATTTCTATCATCTCATTAATACATTTTAAGTTATACAAAAAATGTTGTCCTTTTATTTTTAAAATACATTAACAAGAATTTAATTACTAACAACAACTCTGTATATGGCTGTTGTTTTGAAAGCCTTTTTCTTTCTTTCCCTTTAAACTTCAAAGGGACCACAGCGAGTTGTTGCCTAAGCGTCTCATCATTTTTCTTACAGTGTCCCCAACTATAATGCCACCAAGGACACTTAAGGCTTGTGTCTGAAAATAAACAGAAGTGTGCTTATCTTATCCAAGTGAGAAAAAAAATTCTATTTTTTATGTTGCCACCAAATAAAAGTAAACGTATTGTCTTCACTGACCATTATGTATTAATGATAAGACAAGTATCTCCTCACATATGCAGTGCAATTTCATTTTTGTTGTTTGAGCTAACGAAGCAAGAAGAAAATGAGGCTGAAATGTATAATGTATAACAAATGGGAGCATTTTACCAAATCATACATTAACCTATTTGCTGTATCCAAACAACTGTATATTTGTCTAATATAATGTTAAACTGATTTCAGAAGTGTGATAAATAATACATACCATTTGTTTTCTTATGTTTGCATTCTGTAGCTGAACAGACATCCTCTCAACATCTTTCGTTTTCATTTGCTCTGACAGCAAAGAGTCGAGGTCAGCATCATCATCATTTGATGCGTTTGACTGCCCAGCCCTGAGCTGCTTCAGAATGGCAATATTATAGTCTGTCTATCTCTGTAGTCGAGATAGTGCCATTAGAACTTTTCTTTCAAAACCTAGAGTGAAAAAACTTGATTTTAAATATAAGCAGCTGAACTAAAGCACATGATAATCCTTATCCCAATCATTAAGATGCTTAATGTGAAAAAACAGGAACCAGATACATTGGAAGCAATGAAAAACAAACTTGAGCTAGTGTCTTTCCTATATACACAATTATTGTACAACAAATCAGAATAATCCCTTACTTTTTAAGTTATAGAAACAAAATATAGATGAATGTTCAGCTGTATACCGTTAAACTTCCATCAACAGATGGGCAATTGATTGATTGATTGTTGATTGTTGGTTGCTTAACGTCCAGTGGCAAATATTTCATGCATATTCAGGACGAGAACAAGTTCACAATAAATACAATAGGTAGGTTCTGTAATAGATTAAGGGATTAAGGTCGGAGAAATTTAGACTGCCACGGGAAATGAGGGTATATTGGATAGGGACAGAAATTTAGCCTTCCAACAGGTCACCTACGGACCCCTCAAAGAGTTGTTGCAAGGGTTCTTAACGTGCAAAGAGCGTGGCACTCTCTTTACACGAGGCATCGGATTTAACGTCCCCATTCTGACCGGACGTGGCTGCAAATTTGTACATCCCGCACAGCCAAACGGACGCCCCACTTTAGCACGGGTTTTACTGCCGGTCGGAGGAAGACCAATGGTGACCATACTTCTATTCCCCAGTCACCCTTGGGGGGAATGGGCAATTGAAAACCAATGATTGATGGCCAAATTTTTTTTTAACTATTCTACTTACTTTCATTTATTTGACCTCCTCTTCTAGGTGTGTCAAATTCACAATCCGGTAAATCTGGCAGAACTCTAGGCTCCCTTCTTTCAGAGTTCCTATGAGAAGCTACAAAAAATAATTCAATATGTAATTGATGATTTTGATACAATCGTGAATAAAACACAGACTAACATATATGCATTGATAGTATCCAGCATTACAAACATTTGGATAAAACTTGCCACAAATTGCTTAGATTTCCATCACCAAAATACAAACTAATACCTGAAGACTTGAATTTTTTTTATAGAGTTGTAAAGACTATTTTCCTTTTAATTACATGTAGAAGTATATCTTTTTTTAATTATAAATAGTGTTATGGGATTTTTTTAGTGAAGTTCTATTGCATACTAAGCAAGGTCCCTTCTCTAAAGTCTCCCTATTTCAAGGTCTACCAGAGTCGACAGAATTAAAAACATGCTGACACTCCACTATCATAAAGCAGACAATTATTTCAGGAAAACACCCACACATATATACATATGTTCATACACAGTGAGACCTAATTAATGTACATGTATGTAGAGTATAATTTGTACCTTTTCCATCTGATGAATGATATAGCATTGTGGATCATAGATGGTATATCAAGGACAGACATATCTACTTCTTTAAAAGTAGAGAGATAAGATGTCAACTCATCTCTAGTTACTTCTGAGATACCTTTTGTGGTATCTACAAAATCAGTTAAAATGCTATCCCCAGCTTTTGGCAATTTCTTTGATGCAGATAATTTGTAATTCCGAAGAAATACGTGAAGCTCAGTATGCATCCCCTTCGCTTTCTGAAGCAATGAATTTTTATATTCACCTGAAGACAAAATGATAGACATGTCCAAAAATAATACAGAAACTTTACATTTGCTTCTTATGCCCAAGTAACATACACAATCAGCACACTATATACAACATAATTAATTTAACAAAAGCAAAAATAATTGAAATTGAAGATCTGTTAAAGTTACATGAAGCAATAACTAGAAAAATCAAAGTGTCATTGTGCTAGAAGAAGTATATGCCGTATATCAAGTAAAAACACAAATATAAAACTTCGATTAAAATAATAAACGTATTTTGATTATTAAAGAAGCAAGAGAGCCTCCTATTTATTCTTTTTTAAACATCAACATTTATTTTGTAAAAAATAAAATTAACCTTGATGGTACGTAGTAAATTGGTATAAGATGAATCGAAAGAGCTGAATTTCACTGTATCACTGCGAATCAAATAAAGTCTGTTACGTAACCTTTAGTGGATAAAACATTTGAGGTGAAAGGGTTAACTATTAAACTTCTGTTTGAATATCCCTTTAATGTTAAATCAAATAAATTAACTTTCTAATACAAAAGTGGAGCAAACACATACATACAAACTCGCTCTCAAAAGAACTGTAGAATGAAAAATGTGCTCTCTCTATTGTTGACGATAAACACAACTATGGCCATACATGATGAATGTCCATAATGATATTTCCAACATATCTACATGTAAATGACAATTTGATGTATCAGCTATGTTGCAGTAACATCAGGGTTCTCACAAAGGATTTTTGAAGACGAGTCCAGAGACTCATCATTTTTGGACATAGTGAGTCTAACAGTGAGAAGAAATTTTATTGCAATTTGAATTATTATTTTAGTCTCCTTGACCTAATAGAGCAATGAAATGACATTAAATTCAGATTACTTTTAAATTTAAAATGACGATAAGTGTGTTCTGTTTATACAAAATATTACAATCTTGATGCATATTTGGACTCACCAGTTTTGAAAATGGTGAGTCAAGGACTCATGGACTCGCCTTAGTGAGAACCCTAAACATAAATACAAATACAATTTAACTCACCGGGTAAGTAAGGTGGTGGATTGTTTGGTGATGTTTTAAGACTGCTGGATGCCTTAGGAGTAGATTGATGACTAGATGCGTGAGAAGTAGATTGATGACTGGATGCTTGAGGAGCAGATTGATGACTGGATGCATGCAATTCACCAACCCCTGTGCAATTTGAAATGTTAATTCAAAATTCAGATTTTAATCATGTGAATAAAAGTATCAAAGCAATTATCTATCATCTCTTGGAATGTTAATGGAATGTTTAAAAGAATAAGTGGTAACAGAGTTTGTAAACTAGATGATAATATTATTTGTCAAATTATGACTGCAGATATTGTTTGTTTTTTCAGAAACACATATCCCCTCAAAAGAGATTTTAAACTATGATGGTTATAAATGTTTTGTAAACTGTAGGTACTCTGATTCAAATAAGGTTAGAGGTGGTTTAGCTACTTTTTTAAAGAAGGAAATATTATCAGGTGTAAAGTTGATGGAGAAATCCATAGATGATATGATGTGGTTCAAACATGACGAGAATTTTTTCAGTTTTGATAGAAATGTATATTTAGGTTTCCTATATATTCCCCCTTTCAACTCATCTTACACGTTAAGAACAAATTTTGATAAACAAATTTTTGAGAAACTTGAAATAGATATTGCTAAATATAGTATATCAGGGGACGTTATCCTCATGGGAGATCTAAATGCACATATTAACTGTAAAGAGTTAGATTTCATAACAAATGAAGTAGATGAGTTTGGACAACTTTCTTCCCACTAATTATGTTGCAGATAGTGTATGCAAATTTAGAAATACTCAAGTACCCTTACCAAAATCTGCTAAAATTTGCCATACGTGCTGCACACGTGCTCCTCACGTTAGTTTCTAACATAAATGCATATGAGGCTTTTAACATGCAAATTAGGTTATCATTATATGAGCAAAAAAAATTGCACACGTGCAACTACCCTAATTTGCATGTTAAAAAAACTCACGTGCAGTTGCACACGTGAAGCTCATATGAGCATTTCCATATATGTCAAATAAAAGCTCACCTCAGGTTGAATTGCCCCCCCCCCCCCCAAGGGTGACTGGGGAATAGAAGTATGGTCACCATTGGTCTTCCTCCGACCGGCAGTAAAACCCGTGCTAAAGTGGGGCGTCCGTTTGGCTGTGCGGGATGTACAAATTTGCAGCCACATCCGTCCGGTCAGAATAAGTGCCACGTTCTTTGCACGTTAAGAACCCTTGCAACAAGTCTTTGAGGGGTCCGTAGGTGACCTGTTACAAGGCTTAATTTCTGTCCCTATCCAATATACCCTCATTTCCCGTGGCAGTCTAAATTTCTCCGACCTTAATCCCTTAATCTATTACAGAACCTACCTATTGTATTTATTGTGAACTTGTTCTCGTCCTGAATATGCATGAAATAATTGCCACTGGACGTTAAGCAACCAACAATCAATCAATCAGGTTGAATTGCACATGTGCAAATCCAAAAATCAAATCATGTTAGCAGTGGTTGCTCACATGAGCATTTATATTGCTCACATGAGCATTTATATTGCTCACATGAGCATTTTATCAAAAAAAAATAGTTCTATACAACATACGATGGGTTTCAGTAAAATATGTATTCTTTTTTCTCATTCTACAAGTCCATGTCAGAATATATGTATAAATAATTATAACAGTTCAATTTCCATCTTTTATCATAGATGTTATTCTTATCATGCTGAGTTTCTCATTTAACAACTGACTGGAGGATAGAAGGCGCTTGCATATATAAGTTGTAGAACTTTATTTTACATTCTAGTATTTTATGATATTTGAACAGATTAATCACCATTGCTACTAATTATTCTTTTATATACAAAAAAGGTCTGAATATTATTCATTAAAGCCTAACTTGATGCAAGCACTGGTTATTTTCATAAAATTTCATAACAACAATCATTGTTCATCATAAAAATCTATAATATTGTATATATATATAATATATATGTTAATGTTATTCATGTTCCTCAGAATAGGATAATAATGTTCATTGCTTGGGCTTGTTCGACTTCCTGGCGACGTCCAAACATTTCCTATTTGTGACCTGGTTTGTCTCCTCAAACTTATAGTTTTTGTCATATATACTGAAAAATATGTATAAAAACTTTAATAAAAAATTGCCCATTTTATGTTTACATGTATAACAATGTTCTGTAATTATATTTTTTTTATTGATAATACTAGTACTCCTTTTTTCATTATATATATATTTATTGTAACTCATACTTTTAGTATATGTGATATTGGATAGTGCAGTAAAATGTCAACAAGTGTGTTCTTTCATCAAAATATCCTTCATTTACACCTTCAAATCATCTGAATAATCACATTATATTTATGTGTTTCCTCATAACCTACGATGAAAGTATTTATATATTATTATAATGGTCAATCCTGAATTAACTTTACATTTTGTTATGATGAAAAAAATAGGTATGTTAGTAGTGAGTCAATCTATTTGACCAGAGTACGAAATTAACGAATAATGGTACCCCACGAACAAAATACATACACTATTTTATAAAGCCATGATGTGTTATTACTGAGAAAAATTCGACGAATAATTTCATGGAGGTAAAACAGTATCCCCTCTTCTTAAAGCAGGGATATAAACAAATAAAATGTATATTATATTATTCATAAGAAAATCAAAAAGTCGGTCCACAAGCAAGGTGGAAATTAGACCTAATAATTAGAATATACTTATCTAACACTGAATATTTATTATGATTGAACGGTTACACTTTTCTTTGAAAATAAAAGACGAATGTTTAAAATTATAAAGAAAATGATTCATTTCATCAAACATAAAATCGTGTCTACAGATTTGTTACATTTCCACCTCACTGAGGGCTGGGAAATCAGGCTGGCCCGGACACACCCAACTCTGACCTTGAGCCTCCACCCTGTCACCCTTGGGTGAGGCTGCCTGTATTGGAGGTGAGGATCTTGCCTCTGCCTTATTCCTCCTCTTTGCGGCCCGCCGACGGCGGTCCCTGTCTTTTCTGTTCCTCTTCTTCTTCCCCACCTCCATCTCTGCCTCTCCCCAGTGGTGCCTCAGACCCCCCTTCTGACTCCCCATCTTCCCCTGGGATCCCCGCTTCCTCACCTACCTTGACTTGGGGCACCGAATTCCCCTGTACCTCGGGGTAACAAATATTAGCCAACTCAACAATAGGGGTGATGGTCAATCCCTTAATCAGAGGTTAAAAAATTGTGTTACAGCTCACTAGCCCAGGGCTAATTGGTAGCAGGATTTTACTAGCCCTGTTGGAAGAACTGCTAGGCAATCAAAACTGACCTGCTAGCCCGAGTATGCCTTACAAATTCAGAGTTTGCTGCATAATGCAATGAATTCTATAAACTTAACAATTTGTATCCGTTGTACAGTAGACTTCGGCAAATCGGATACCCAAAAATTATGTCAGCAAAAGATATTCCATTACCCGGTATATTCAATTAGTCGATAAATGTATATTCATTGAATATTTTGCAATAATGAGTTGACCAAATCCTGAGATGGTATAAGCCTTGACCACTGCTATACATGTATATATAAAAGGATTGGAGTGATTTTTATCAGATGTGTAAAAGAATTATCAGCTGGTTATGTACAGGGACAGTCTATACTAAAACAAAGTATAGAAAGTCCCTGTTATGTAATGCTCATATTTGTTTTCAGTTTAAAATCCCATATTATTTATTGAAATAAATCAAATGACCTGAAATATTTATGTGAATAAATATCAACCATCCATAGTTTGTGTCTTTTTGTTTTATAAACGAATTAATATCCATATTTACATTAATCACAAGTAAGCTTATTGGGCTATAAAAAGATTACAGACTGTAACTGAAATTGTTTTTGTTATATTTTTGATTTCTTTGAAAATCAAATTTATTTGAATGAAGATTTTGATGCTTGATAAAATATTATTGCACCAAGTTTAAGTTTTCTGAAGACTGTTAATGTTTAGGTCATGGTTCTCGAGACTTCTTCACAGTATGTAAACAAACAAAAAGGCGTCCATAACATGTGGTTATGCACATGTAACAAATTTATATCTCACAAAAGTCAGATAACTCCTGTCAAAAGGGATTCACATCTATATTGCAACAAATTATTCAGAAGCTTCTTCACAGTATGTAAACAAACAAAAAGGCGTCCATAACATGTGGTTATGCACATGTAACAAATTTATATCTCACAAAAGTCAGATAACTCCTGTCAAAAGGGATTCACATCTATATTGCAACAAATTATTCAGAAGGAGGTACAATCAGTTTACATTATATTTCTCTGGTTGCATAATCAATGTACAATACTCCCTGTACTGACAAATGAATATTGAAAGTACGGGAATGCCGATCAATACATGATACCGGAACACCCAGAGTTATGTGTTCTATTTTTAAAACATGTACAAAATCAGTCCTAATTCTTGGAATCCCGGATGACGTAGTTGAATCTGATTGGCTAAGATAGCATAGTGATGAGGGGATTTTCCACTTTCTATTTTGGAAACGCCAAGATTTTTTTGTTACTAGTCCGTCGGGCATAGTGAGTTACAAGTTTTGATTGCCCGAGGCCTAAATGTTGAGTCCCGGGCGTCGGGCTAGTGGATCTTTTAACCCCTGCTTAATAAAGTATCTCTGGGTTTCCTACATCTTTGAAACCACAGAGTGGGCCTGTCTAGACAGTGCCATTTAGATTTATTTATTTATCCTAGGCACACTAGGATTCTCGCAGTTCTCAGGAAGATATTATTACTCCTCTATCAACTTGATATTTTCCTGATTTGATATTTACTGACATGGTAGTATTAACAGTCACAGAAAATCCAGAAGAAAATTCAGACCCTGTTTTCTGCCTTTTTAAACAATTTTGGGATTTCCCAAGCAAAATCATGATTAAACTGCTCAACAAACAGGCTGAGATACTGGACCATTAATCTCACCAAGAGAAGCCTTAAAGGCTTCTGAAAACCCTAATGCAGGATCAAACGAAGTATCAAATTCAGCTCTGGCTGAACTATCATCAGCCATGGCACAAACTCCAAAAGGAGGCCAGTACATGCACTGTATCATTACAGTAGTTCAGATCAAAATCTAGAACTTAATCTTCATTAAAGTAAGCCTCTAATGGCAAAAATGGAATAAAGCAGCAGGGTTCTCTACAACCTCTGCTTGAGTGGAAGGCAGAGAAACTGTCTCAAACCTCATGGTTCATACAGGCACTTTACTACATTTAATAATAATGAGTCAATGTATCAATCTACATGCCTATTTTAAATCTCAAGTGTGCTATCTCCTCTTGATAAATATTCACATATCTAGGATATTTTGAAGCTATACCAGTAGCACTAGATTTTAAAACTTCCTTTTGACAGGTTTTGTTGCTTTGTCACTTGTCATTCATTTCCAATTGCAATGCCTTTTATGATTTTTTATAAAACTACTAGGTTCTATAACTGTTTGAGAAGAGGATTTATTCAAAATACCTCTAGTTTTCCTATTAAATTTATCATCTTTAATTTCTAAAACAACCCAGAGGTGATGAAAATCAACGCCATCACCCTCATTAGTGTTAACATCATTCTAAACATCTTGCTAAAGCAATACATCTGCATTATCAAATTCAGCCATTGTAATAAAAAAAATAATGTGTACCTGTACAGGTAAAACACGTGCTAATTCTGAAGAGTACTCACGACCTTCAGGTAAAATGAAATACTTTTAAATATCTACCTGTTTAACAAACAGGAGTTAATGAATTAAGTAACACATGTGCCTTACATCGTAGGCAAAAACTTAATGAATATAAAAAATTGTCATACATCGTAGACAATAAAAATTTTTAATTCATTTCCATCAACACTTGTCATGCATCGCAGACAAGAAATATTTAATTCATTTCCATCAACACTTGTCATACATCATAGACAAGAAATTTTTAATTCATTTCCATCAACACTTGTCATACATCGTAGACAATTGAGAAAATATTATGTCTAATTTAAAACATATTAACATTAGCACTTGTCGTACATCGTAGACAAGTTAAATGTAATTGAAGTAACTTTCCCCTAAATCTAAGATAAAAAATAAAATAACTAAACTGTATTCAAGTGAAGTGTTGTGTTCACTTCACACCCTCTAGAAAAATAATGACAAGTTATTATGGAACAGGTGCTTATATACTAGGGTCAAGGTCACTGGCCATCTATGGTCTGGTGGTTATAGTTTGTTTCTTTAAACAGAGATATTACATGTAAGCTTCACCCCTCATAGAGAAGTTAAGCTAATTCATTACTTGAGACCGAAGGCGAAATATGAATAAGAATGGTAACAGGCAAAAAATATATAGACAGATGTATCCGTATACACCGATTTAAATTGTTTGTTCCTCTACTCACATGTTCAGATTATGTATGATAATGCATTCTGTTTTGCAACAGAAATTGGAAACAGCAGCTAGGTTATCATTTCTATATAGACAAAAATATTCAAATAAAAAATTACAGTTGGATCATGGACTTCTTTGTCAATCATTTCTTGAATTTCGGTAGGCTGATATACTAATTGTTGTACTGTATTATCTGAGGTAGCAACCATTTAGTATTTTCCTTGCTTTTTTATTTGCTGTGTTTGTTGTTACATCCTTAATTTAGTTAAGAAATATTTGTCATTACATGTACTGAGTATCAGAAACAATGTCAGGGAATAAAAGTTTGCACTTTTCAATATTTGTATTTATTAAAAATTTGGTATTATAACTTTTGGTAAACCATTCGGTATCTGTTACAACATCGATGTCTGCCTTTTTACCATGGTCTATGGTTAAGGCCTTATTATTCCCCTAATCATCTTCTTTTGATAATTCCCCCCAAGGGTGACTGGGGAATAGAAGTATGGTCACCTTTGGTCTTCCTCCGACCGGCAGTAAAACCCGTGCTAAAGTGGGGCGTCCGTTTGGCTGTGCGGGATGTACAAATTTGCAGCCACGTCCGGACAGAATGGGGACGTTAAATCCGCTGCCTCGTGTAAAGAAAGTGCCACGTTCTTTGCACGTTAAGAACCCTTGCAACAACTCTTTGAGGGGTCCGTAGGTGACCTGTTGCAAGGCTAAATTTCTGTCCCGATCCTATATACCCTCATTTCCCGTGGCAGTCGAAATTTCTCCGACCTCAATCCCTTAATCTATTACAGAACCTACCTATTGTATTTATTGTGAACTTGTTCTCGTCCTGAATATGCATGAAATATTTGCCACTGGACGTTAAGCAACCAACAATCAATCAATCAATTCTTTTGATAATTTGAAATGCAGAGGCCCAGTTTGTCCAGTTATAGAAGTTTAATTAGTTTCTAACCATTCTCTGATATTGTACACTTGTTGTATTTTTTGGCTTGATGGAAGCATGTTCATTAACTGAACCATTGTTTCTGCATCATTTTTTTTTTCTTTTTATAGTTTTCGATATTTTTCTGAAAGCAGCATCTATATCTTCGTGTGTATGTCCAACCATTAAAAATGAAAGCTAAACCTATAATCACCAGAGAGGTTTATTTGATTTTTAAACACTGTCTTTCAATAATTTTTACTTATATATGAGGCTTTTAGTTTTTCATGTAATTTCACAGGAAAAGGTAGGCAAAAAAGCTCTCCCGTTCACTGCTGATCTAACAGTATTATCGGAAGATAATCTAGATCAGGTTTATCATTTTCTGGCATTTCACGGGAGTATTTGTGGATATCTTTGTGCATTTGTATTTATTATTCTGTCTGCAGCAGCATTGCCACCTTTGACACAAACAAATATAAATGAATTTATTATGAACTTTTATGAATCCTTTGGTATATGAAGCTATATAAAGAATTATACAAAACAGATATTTGTGTACCTGTACAGGTAAAACACGTGCTAATTCTGAAGAGTACTCACGACCTTCAGGTAAAATGAAATACTTTTAAATATCTACCTGTTTAACAAACAGGAGTTAATGAATTAAGTAACACATGTGCCTTACATCGTAGGCAAAAACTTAATGAATATAAAAAATTGTCATACATCGTAGACAATAAAAATTTTTAATTCATTTCCATCAACACTTGTCATGCATCGCAGACAAGAAATATTTAATTCATTTCCATCAACACTTGTCATACATCATAGACAAGAAATTTTTAATTCATTTCCATCAACACTTGTCATACATCGTAGACAATTGAGAAAATATTATGTCTAATTTAAAACATATTAACATTAGCACTTGTCGTACATCGTAGACAAGTTAAATGTAATTGAAGTAACTTTCCCCTAAATCTAAGATAAAAAATAAAATAACTAAACTGTATTCAAGTGAAGTGTTGTGTTCACTTCACACCCTCTAGAAAAATAATGACAAGTTATTATGGAACAGGTGCTTATATACTAGGGTCAAGGTCACTGGCCATCTATGGTCTGGTGGTTATAGTTTGTTTCTTTAAACAGAGATATTACATGTAAGCTTCACCCCTCATAGAGAAGTTAAGCTAATTCATTACTTGAGACCGAAGGCGAAATATGAATAAGAATGGTAACAGGCAAAAAATATATAGACAGATGTATCCGTATACACCGATTTAAATTGTTTGTTCCTCTACTCACATGTTCAGATTATGTATGATAATGCATTCTGTTTTGCAACAGAAATTGGAAACAGCAGCTAGGTTATCATTTCTATATAGACAAAAATATTCAAATAAAAAATTACAGTTGGATCATGGACTTCTTTGTCAATCATTTCTTGAATTTCGGTAGGCTGATATACTAATTGTTGTACTGTATTATCTGAGGTAGCAACCATTTAGTATTTTCCTTGCTTTTTTATTTGCTGTGTTTGTTGTTACATCCTTAATTTAGTTAAGAAATATTTGTCATTACATGTACTGAGTATCAGAAACAATGTCAGGGAATAAAAGTTTGCACTTTTCAATATTTGTATTTATTAAAAATTTGGTATTATAACTTTTGGTAAACCATTCGGTATCTGTTACAACATCGATGTCTGCCTTTTTACCATGGTCTATGGTTAAGGCCTTATTATTCCCCTAATCATCTTCTTTTGATAATTTGAAATGCAGAGGCCCAGTTTGTCCAGTTATAGAAGTTTAATTAGTTTCTAACCATTCTCTGATATTGTACACTTGTTGTATTTTTTGGCTTGATGGAAGCATGTTCATTAACTGAACCATTGTTTCTGCATCATTTTTTTTTTCTTTTTATAGTTTTCGATATTTTTCTGAAAGCAGCATCTATATCTTCGTGTGTATGTCCAACCATTAAAAATGAAAGCTAAACCTATAATCACCAGAGAGGTTTATTTGATTTTTAAACACTGTCTTTCAATAATTTTTACTTATATATGAGGCTTTTAGTTTTTCATGTAATTTCACAGGAAAAGGTAGGCAAAAAAGCTCTCCCGTTCACTGCTGATCTAACAGTATTATCGGAAGATAATCTAGATCAGGTTTATCATTTTCTGGCATTTCACGGGAGTATTTGTGGATATCTTTGTGCATTTGTATTTATTATTCTGTCTGCAGCAGCATTGCCACCTTTGACACAAACAAATATAAATGAATTTATTATGAACTTTTATGAATCCTTTGGTATATGAAGCTATATAAAGAATTATACAAAACAGATATTTGTGAACTGTAATTCAAAATGGCCACACCGTGTAATATACCCGATTTTATTTGGTGGAGTAAAAGTAAGGTCTTCTAGAAATTAAAAAAGACAAAAACAAAGAGCTACAAATTGTACATACTTTACTCTTGTTTGCATAACAAAAAGAGACTGATACACATAATATTTATATTACTAAGGGAGAATGAAGTTTCTATTATGAACTCAACATACTCAGATATACAATTCCTTCGGCCTAAAAACAAAAATTCTTATATTTTGGAAAATGTCGAATTCACATTTAAATCGAATTACAAAATATACATTAGCATCATATACAATAACAAGCACCTTTTAACATACATAATCCAAGACAAACTACTATTTACTAACTCAGTTCTTTAGCATTTCTTACACATATAAATCCTAGCTTATGCTTCAATAGTTTACTTCCAAAATCTCAACCTCAATGAATACCAAAATATTTCAAACGTCAAGGCATACAATTCTATCACCACAAATCAAATATAAAAAAAAAACCACAGCAGTAAAATATTCTTTCCTGTATACCCAACATATTTACATGTATCAAAACAAAATGAATTTATCAACATATTTACCTGTATAAAAAAATTAATGTACCAATATATATTTACCTACAGGTATCAAAACAAAATGAATTTATCAACATATTTACCTGATTAAAAAAATGAATGTACCAATATATTTACCTACAGGTATCAAAACAAAATAAATTTAAATGCATATATGCACCAAGTTTAAACAAGAAAAGAATTAACATTTAATTTCTGTTTAACTTTCAAGAGTAAATCATTCAATTGTGTCATGCTTCAAGCAGGGAACAGCATAATAAAGAAGCCACGCTTGCAGTCTGTTGCCTTGGAATTTTTTTCCAAATCTCCGGTGGCTGAATACAGGTCAAGCGTTTTGATATTTACATTTGTCATTTCGGGGCCTATTATAGCTGACTATGCTTTTCTCATTGGCAATCATACCACATCTTATTTTTATATCAACTGTTTTTCTTTTAGCTGGTGAAACTAATCAATCTGTAGAAAAAACCATCATGATCATGAAGCATATACAGAACAAGAAACTCAGATGGCAACACCACCAGCAGTTATAATAATTTTTTAACACTATGACTGCTTCCATCATTGATCGAGATGTACCAGAGACTTTAAAAAGTGGTCATCGTTGCATTATGCTGTTATGACTAACAAGTTATGACATACCTAAAAAATATGTACAAACAAATTAAAAATATACTTATATATATATTGTATAATATAACTACTAAAAATATATATCATCACAACAATATTAATTCTGCAAATTTGCGGAAGCAAATTTTGTTCTTCCCTCGCCGGGATTCAAACTCATGCTATTGGGATATTGAGACAACGCCACCTGCACTCTGTCTATCACTATAGACCACTCTGTCACATATACTGAACTAATAATTCAGCTTTCGGTGGCCTAGTGTTACCTTTCCTTGTCAGTAGAATCTAGATTTGTAACACAGTACATAATATATTAGTCATGAAGATGGAATTGATATATTATACAACATATATATTAATAACATACTCTTCATCTTCAACCTCAATTTCACTAATGGGTAATATGCTTACATGATTTCGTACACAAAATCAACTTAAAAAAATTACATGATTTCCGTACAAAAAATCAACTTAAAAAAAAATACTGTTTCAATACTAATTCAGTTATATTTATTTACTTTTTAGTAAGCTTTAGAATTTTGCCAAAATTCTAACAGATTTAAGAATTTGGTATAATGATAAATTAAGATAATAGTATATATAAATAAGCTCATCAACTCATCATATATACCAGGATTGGAGTTTTGTATTTTCGCCAGACGCGCGTTTCGTCTACAAAAGACTCATCAGTGACGCTCGAATAAAAAAAAGTTAAAAAAGCCTAATAAAGTATGAAGTTGAGGACCAAAAATTCCTAAAAGTTATCAGCATTTTTCCACCCAAGAAAACTGCTGCATTTTTATGTGGCACTTAGATCTGATGAGTTCTTAATTATTACTGATAATTTCTTAACATGGTCAATTTTATGACATATATTTTACATATTAGGTAATTAACTGCTTACAAACTTAAATAACATGCAGGTTATTGAGATGATGAGAATTTTGTTATCATTTGAATTGAAATTCTATGTGTGGTTGGTCTGGAAAAAATCTGACATCCAACTCCCCATACGTATTTATGTACTTTAATCATTCATTTTACACTCCAATAGCTAAACTATATTTATAAGATTTTTTTTTATCTTTTAGATTATTCAGATGAGTCTGATTCAATTTTGAGTCTAAAGAAGAGAAATTTAGAAGTTGCATGCCATGAAAATTGCAAAATTTTCGCAATCAAATTTAAGATATGTTTGTAATGCGACTTAACTAAACATTAAATTCAGATATCAGATGCATTTTTTTAATGTCAATTTATAAATTATGAAATTATTAAGAGACTAAGGTTACAACTCTCTCACAGAATGTTGACAATTTTTTTTTTTATATTTCATTGTAAGTTTGTTATGACAACATAATGCATTGTGTTCATTGTTCAATTGTTCTGCACTTGCAGTTACAGATTGATGCTTGCAATAATGTACTTTGTATTTAGAATAAACTATCATTTAACACTCTGAGGTTATTTTTTTTCTTTGAAATGATAATTCAAGCAGACAACGTGACTAAAAATATGAACAACAATGAAAAAATAATCAAAATGTTTAAAGTGATGATAATAACTTTCAATCCAAATCATTCATTCTGTAATATCAAAATTCACAATGAAAGCGGAAGTTAGGGTTCTTGATTAATTAAAAAGTTTTTGTACTTACTCGGCATGTTTTATCCAAATAATTATTTCATGAAATTTTCAATTGCAGATTAGATGTATTAGAATCTGAAATTAGAAAACTAAAAAGAAAAGTCAGATCACTAGAAAAGGGTAACGAGAGGTCCACTAGCTGGATTACAAATTTACAAACGAAAGAAGAAGTGAATGCTGAAGTTCAGGAGTTAAATGGTGTTTCTGTTGAAGATCTAAAAAAGAACTTGATTACATCAACCACTTCAATGCCAACGGATATTGAATTACTGTTCAAAAAGATGTTTACCTCAGAAGAAATCAAAAACAATTAAATTAGTGCGAAAAAGATATCAAAATGTGGTGCCGGAGGTCCTAGAACACCAATGGACCAGGAAAAATTAAGAATAATGTCTTCAATAGTATCAGAAAAATTCACAGAATTTACTATGATAATGTTCGTAGAAAAAAATCAAACATACAGGTAGTTTATCGTAGACGTTAACAAGATCAGAATGTACTTTTAAAATCTTTTTTAAAATATTTGTCTGTAGTTAATAGTTTAAGGTTTGTCATGTTTGTGGATAAAAAAAACTAAAATAAAAAGTTAATAAAGTAAGTTTATATTCATTTTCATTGCAGACCATTGTAATTGCCAGACTTTTGAAAATAATTTGTGACTTTAATTTTGCTCAAGAAGTATTCATTTGTTTAGGAATTATTCATGAAATATTCTTGATTAATTATATGAACTTTCAATGAACAGTTAATGAACTCCAATTGGGCAACAATGTCCATGAACAGTTCATGGACTGGAATTGTTCATGAACGAAATATTCATAAAACAATCATGAACTGTAAATGAACATGACATGAACTACGAATAGACAAACTTGTTCATGAACTATTAAATAATGAATAATTCATGAATAAAAAAAGTTCATGACCTACTATGAAATAATGAATTATTCATGAATAATAAAAGTTAATAAACTATTTTGTTTAAGAATCTTTATGAACCAACGAGTTCATGAACACCTGTTCATGAACAATTCATCATTCACTAGTTCATGAACAATCTTGTCCATGTGTAAGTCATGTCTAGTTCATTGATTGTTCATGAATTATGTTTTATTCAAGAAATGTAATGTTTAGTTTCTAGAAATTTAATTTTGACGACATAATTGTTATATTTAGGGAAAATAAACGCGATGCATTTTTTTAAACTCCGGATGTAACTAAAATCTAAGAAGGGTGACTGGGGAATAGAAGTATGGTCACTTGGTCTTCTTCCGACCGGCAGTAAAACGCTTGCCAAATTGGGGCGTCCGTTTGGCTGTGCGGGATGTACAAAATTGCAGCCACGTCCGGTCAGAATGGAGACGTTAAATCCGATGCCTCGTGTAAAGAGAGTGCCAAGCAAAAAAATAAATAGTCAAAATGAAAATTTTTATTGAATTCATAACCATAACTTTTTAAAATTTTTATTGAATTCATAAGCATAACTTTTTAAAATTTTTATTGAATTCATTAGCATAACAAAACTAGACTTTTAACACACACTGTTGTTTGTCTAGATCTACAATTTATGTGCATCAAGTTCAGATAATCTGTAAAACAATGCTAGTGACAAAACTGATCAAAATTATTTTTTTTTACAAGCATTCTGCGAATATTGCATGGCAACACACAGTCCCCTACTGGTTAAAAATTCATTGTATTGCCTAATTACTATTAATGTTAACATGTTTAATATATACATTTGATACTTGTATTTTTCTCCATCTGATGAGTTAAGCCTTTTTCAATTTGTCTCATTGGCATTCATACCACATCTTCTTTTTTTATGTATACACATCCATAACCATATTGTTTTGATTTTGTCTCATTTGACCCAAGTAATTATCGGATCTGATAATAAAGGGGGCTTCAATACAATGCAATTTATGAATACCACCAGAATTTTCATGAAATCAAAACACCACACATTACAATTTATCTAACCTCCTATATATAAACTCCTAGCAATGCGTTACATGCAGACTTTGCGAAAACCTTTTTTCACCTATCAGTCATGCTTTAAACAATATTATATCTTAGTCCATATAATTATGATGTCTTACAGCATGTACAGGGCTATTTTCATTTTTTTCAGTCCTAAAAAAATGTTGACCAAAGGCAATATGATAACAGGGCCCAAAAATCAAAAATCTAAATACATGGTTTTGGCATATCAAAGAACCCCACATATTCAATTTTTGTTGAAATCAAACAAAGTTAAATTATGGAACCCAATTTGGATCAACTTAAAAACTAGGCCCATAATTAAAAATCTAAATACATGTTTAGATTCAGCATATCAAAGAACCCTATAACCCTTGAAATAAATCCCAACCTTCTACTTATGGTATTAAGCATTGTCGTACAATTTCAGAGCAATTAAAATACTTATACATTTGATAAATGCTTGTTTTTGGACCCCTTTGGGCCCCTAATTCCTAAACCTTTGGGACCATAACCCCAAAAATCAATCACAACCTGGTTATAAACATTGTGTTAAAATTTTATTGATTTCTATTCACTTATACAAAAAGTTATTATCCGGAAACCATCTGTCTTCGGAAGACGCTGACGCCAACAAAGACGTGAAACCACAGTATACGACCAAAAAAATTTTTATTTTTGCGATCGTATAAAAACCAAGAATTAAAGAATAAAACCCCATTGAAATTGGTCAAGAAATAAGCAATGTATACAAAGTACTAGAAAAGTATTGTTTTTAGCCCCCTTTTGGCCTCTTATTCCTAAACAGTTTTGGAAATAACCCCCAAATTCAATCCCAACCTTCTTTTTTTTGGTCTGGAACCTTGTGGTACAATTTCAGAAAGATCCATACTCTTACACACAACTTCACAAGAAATTGTCTGGAAATTAGAAAAATAGTTATTTAGACTCATTTTGGGCCCTTGTTCCTAAACTGTTGGGACCATAACCCCCAAAATCAAACCCAACCTTCCTTTTGTGGTTTCAAACCTTATGTTTAAATTTCATAGAGATCCAATCTCTTAAACTAAAGTTTTCCAGAAACTAAGTGTCTTCGGACGACGCTGACGACGTGATACTAATATATGAACGCTATTTTTTTTTTGCAGTCGTTTGGTTTAAGCGTTTTTGAGTTGATGTCCTACATGTTGACGACGGATAAACGGACAACGGTATACCATAATACGTCCCGTAAATGGCCGTATAAAAAGCAAAATCCAGTTTAATAGCTTCTATCTAGTCTTAATTTCCACATTCGGTAGTCGGTAAAGAATAATTTGTTAGTGTGCTAATGACCTTACAAGATTTATATGGGATGAGTTAATTCCATATTTGGTTCAAGCTTTGCTATCACCCCATTTGGAATTTATCAGCACCTTATATATCATATCACATTGATTTCACTGCATATGGAATTCACTTACTTGTAAAAATCGTTCAAGGTCAATTTTGCTCTATTCCCATATGGAATTTACTGACCCAGTATATATTATATATATCACAATAGGTCACTGGCATTATCTTACTACATGTAATTCTTTTATAATTTTCAGCAATCTAATAGAATTTGAAGATGATCTTTTGTATATACCCAAATGCATTCTGGAACAAATTTATCCAGACAACACATTCAAGAAAGTGGGTCTAACCTTGACCATTAGAGGAAATCAAGTGATTAGTTTCAGGTAAGCTAAAAGGAAAAATAACGGACTGATTTTAAGGCCAACATATTGTTTGAGGCATTTATTGAATGAAGAAAAGTATATAGATTACTTGAACTATCAGTTTGTTTATGTTCATTATAACAATTAGCCTGCGCATTGATCTAAAAAGGTTTTTTTTTCTATATGCTGTGGTTCTCAAATTATTTTGTTAATGAATGGTCCATTAGTTTATAACAAACCAAAAATTGAACAAAAACTCTTCATATATTAAATACTAAAATGATCTTATTCCAACATGCTTTTGTACTCTGCGTAGGGCAAAAACAAAGACAAGTAAAATTTCAACCCCTAGCTTCAAAGTGAATACTATGGCTCAGGCAAATATTCAAAGTGTTCTTAGAGTTAACAATTGATATTCTTAGACATATAAAACGAGTTTCTTGAAATTTCAATGTTATTGAAATTATTGAACAAATGTTTGCAACATACTTTACTGCGTTTATAGGATTTATAGCTCGCTGTTAGGTGTGAGTCAAGGCTCTGTGTTAAAGGCTGTACTAATTCTAACGAATACCTTGATCAAATCAAGTCTGAGGATTTGTATAGTATTATACAACTCCTTGATCAAAAGCTACTAAAATATGCATTGAGAAACGTGAACAATTGATTTATAATGTCATAAATAACCGCAAAATGATTTCTTTTTCAGCCATCTAGACCAATGACCGAGCCACGAATATATGAAGAGGATGATGCCGCCAACCACGATACTTTATACAAATATTTTTTTAATTTTTCTTGGTGACTACTTTTCATATCAACAAATGTCAAAAACGACAAGACAATACATAATAGAAAAACGCAATTGTAACGATCGAAGCACTAGAATATGAATCCATTTTGAACCAAATTACAAGACAATGGAAAGAGAAAGTAACAATCACTGCCAGAAATGTCTTGAATATCCGAAAATACCAGGAAAAAAGAGCATCGAAACCCAGAAGACACGAGGGACATTAATTTTTTGTGAAGGCACTAGAAGAACTGCCTCTCACATAAGACAACATCCACAGACTTGGACTGTAAACATTGTTTAGCTGCTAAGGAGACAAAAAGGTTCTAACACCTATGGAGAAAAATATCATGCATAAAGCTGGACTAGGTCCACGCAAAATACAATTTGAATCAAGTGACCAGGAAGAGGAGGTATTGAAGAATATAACGTCAGACATTCCTATCGCGAATACAAATTGCAATGAAATAAATCTGATATAACATGTCATAGTTACAGCCTATGGTTTTCTAGGTATACCAATCATAAGGCTTCTCAGATGATGGAGGAGATTGATCAACCACGTACGACCCAGGAACCTGCTCGACCACCAGATATGACCCCGGAGATACAAGAGCATCAACCAGTAAGTCAAGTGGTAGAGCGTCTGCCACTGGCCGAGCTTGTACCGGCAAAACAGGCTCAAATGAAGAACACATGTGGAATATGTAGTTTTGTCTACAATTCTGAAGATGCTCCCGAAAGTTACTAGGTTTAGTGCTCTCAAAAAGGTCGTAGTTGGTGGCTACTGTCATGTTTTGTGTTCCATAGTTATGTATGCATTATGTATGAGAGTTACGCCCCTTTAGATATTAAAGCATTGCTAGTCAGCCATTGTTGTATAGATGTAAAACTTGAGTAATGAAGCAATTAAAGCCTCCGGGAACACTAAATTTGGAAGAGAATTTAGCCGAAAACTACACAGAATGGATTAAATGATTCGTACTCTATCTAACCGCAACAGGAATCGAAAAATCAGGAAGGTACAAATATTTTAGAACACCGTGAGCACATGTTTAGGCCAAATAGTGTTCCAGATTGTGTTTAACCTTCAACAATTAATGATAAACGCGTTATCCCTCTAAACATGTTCAGGAACCTGATGTTCAGTGGTTGTCGTTTGTTGATGTGGTTCATAAGTGTTTCTCGTTTTTGTTATATAGATCAGACCGTCGGTTTTCCTGTTTGAATGGTTTAACAGTAGTCATTTTGGGACCCTTTATAGCTTGCTGTTCGGTGTGAGCCAGGGCTCCGTGTTGAAGACCGTACTTTGACCTATAATGGTTTACTTTTACAAATTGTGACTTTGGTGGAGAGTTTTCTCATTGGCACCAATACCACATCTTCCTATATCTATTTGTAATAATTATGGCTGTTTTGGAAGTGTTTTTTTTTCACAGGAAATCAAAATATAAGAAGATTGGAAAATATATTACAAGTAATTAATTATCTGAACAATCTCCTACAAAACAACCATAATTTACTTCAACAACGTCCGGAAATTCAACAATTACCTCAACAGCATATGGAACAACAACCCAACTTAATGCAAAACAACCAAAATTTTCTTCAACGACGTCCTGAAATTCAACAATTACCTCTTCAGCATATGGAACAACAACCCAACTTTATACAAAACAACCAAAATTTACCTCAACGAGGTCCTTAAATTCAACAATTACCTCAACAGGATATGGAAACACAACCCAACTTAATACATAACAACCAAAATTTACTTCAACGACGTCCTGAATATCAACAATTACCAAAAAAACATATAGAACAACAACCCAACTTAATACAAAACAACTAAAATTTACTTCAACGACGTCCTGAAATTCAACAGCATATGGAACAACAACTCAACTTAATACAAAACAATCATAATTTTCTTCAACAACGTCATGAAATTCAACAATTCCCTCAACAGCATATGGAACAACAACCCAACTTAATACAAAACAACCAAAATTTACTTCAACGACGTCCTGAAATTCAACAATAACCTCAACAGCATATGGAACAACAACCCAACTTAATACAAAACAACCATAATTTACATCAACGACGTCTTGAAATTCAACAATTACCTCAACAGCATATGGAACAACAACCCAACTTAATACAAAACAACCATAATTTACATCAACGACGTCTTGAAATTCAACAATTACCTCAACAGCATATGGAACAACAACCCAACTTAATACAAAAAAACCAAAATTTTCTTCAACGACGTCCTGAAATACAACAATTACCTCAACAGCATATGGAACAACAACCCAACTTTATACAAAACAAATAAAATTTTCTTCAACGACGTCCTGAAATACAACAATTACCTCAACAGCATATGGAACAACTCAACTTAATACAAAACAATCATAATTTTCTTCAACAACGTCCTGAATTTCAACAATTACCTCAACAGCATATGGAACAACAACCCAACTTAATACAAAACAACCAAAATTTACCTCAACGACGTCCTGAAATTCAACAATAACCTCAACAGCATATGGAACAACAACCCAACTTAATACAAAACAACCATAATTTATTTACTTCAACGACGTCCTGAAATTCAACAATTCCCTCAACAGCATATGGAACAACAACCCAACTTAATACAAAACAACCATAATTTACATCAACGACGTCTTGAAATTCAACAATTACCTCAACAGCATATGGAACAACAACCCAACTTAATACAAAACAACCATAATTTACATCAACGACGTCTTGAAATTCAACAATTACCTCAACAGCATATGGAACAACAACCCAACTTAATACAAAACAACCAAAATTTTCTTCAACGACGTCCTGAAATACAACAATTACCTCAACAGCATATGGAACAACAACCCAACTTTATACAAAACAAATAAAATTTTCTTCAACGACGTCCTGAAATACAACAATTACCTCAACAGCATATGGAACAACTCAACTTAATACAAAACAATCATAATTTTCTTCAACAACGTCCTGAATTTCAACAATTACCTCAACAGCATATGGAACAACAACCCAACTTAATACAAAACAACCAAAATTTACCTCAACGACGTCCTGAAATTCAACAATAACCTCAACAGCATATGGAACAACAACCCAACTTAATACAAAACAACCATAATTTATTTACTTCAACGACGTCCTGAAATTCAACAATTCCCTCAACAGCATATGGAACAACAACCCAACTTAATACAAAACAACCAAAATTTACTTCAACGACGTCCTGAAATTCGGCAATTACCTCAATAGCATATGCAACCCAACTAAAGAAGATCCCAGCGTAGACGTACTCCAGTTGTGAGACTTAATTTGTAAAACTTACCTTTCAAATAACTTGTCAGAAATAGTGTCATGAACATTCGTTCCAAATCCAAAGCCATACTCGTCTTTCTCCATTATTTTTCTTGCTAAATATTTCATAGGTCATTTATTGCTTGCTTTTCGGTGTGAGCCAAGGCTACATGTAATTACATGAAATGGTAATGAACCAAATACCCAACAACTTTACATTAACGCCTTGGGTCGATATGTATATAACTATAATAATATAAACTGTTAATATGAACATACCGTTTTAGTCCTACTTAGAGAAAGCGTTTTCATTTTTTCTAGAAAAGTGATGTTGTTCGTTCGGTATCAATATTTGGAGTTATCTTTAACACCTTTGGTGTACATGCCTTCGACATATATAGATATAAGAAAATGTGGCATGAGTGCCAATTAGACAACTCTCCTACCAAGTCACAATTTGTAAAAGTAATGTATTGATATTTAAATCTTCAGTGCTTTTAGTTCAAATTTTTCCAATTTGGTGTAATGTTGTGTATTTGTAAGCAAGTCTAGTATTAACAATCAGAAAATTGAAGCCGTTATCTTAATATGATATAAGATTATTTATATTGAGTGGAGTGGTTGGGAAGATCAGCCTTTGACCAGAATACCAATTTTATACAAGTGTTTACAATTTTTTCAGTACCTCTGACGACAAAAATATTTTTTTGTATATTTACCTGTGTGACGTTACCAGTCGACAAAAATCTCAAATACTGCACCTGTCGGTATTCAAGTAGGAAGATTTTGTAACACCCTTAACACAATTCTTCGTAAACGTCGAACACAGCGTGACAGACAAATTAACACTTTAATGACATATTTATAATCTTCAATCATGCGGAGATGGGACTAATATGTAGGCATATATGGTAAACGGACAGAAAGTCACAGGACATAAAGTCACAAATAATTTGTTTACAATTGTTTGAATATATAAGAGAAAGATCTTGAAATATTTTCTTTTTATTACATATATTTATTTTTAAGTTTAGGAAATTGTTCATAAGCCTTGATAAATGAAAATTTATCAAATTTTAATCATGCAAAGGATATATTTCTTGGCACAATGAAGCCATTTAAGTACCAAGCCACTTTGACATTTTGTTTTCATAACAATTATTTGATCATTATTGATATTTATTGAATACATGTTAATTACAAAGTTGCTTCATATATAATAATTCAAGAAAAAACAAAAAAAATATTTTTAAATTAGTTTTTTCTTGTTTAAGGAAAAATAATCTCAAAACTGAATTGTGACTTTTTGTCCTGTGACTTTTTGTCCGTGACTTTTTGTCTGACTTTTTGTCCTGTGACTTTCTGTCCTACATTCGGCATATATTACGGCTTACAAATGTGTCGAGGTTTGTGATTGGATAACAACACAGAAATGTCAGTATTATATATTCAGGAAACTGCCGGGGTATATACGACGTTTTTATCCCCAATTGGAACCTCAAAAACGTCATCATAAATGAAAACTCAAAATGCTGGTTTTCTACACTAAATAAAATATTTAAAGTACTTAAACCCCCAAGGGTGACTGGGGAATAGAAGTATGGTCACCATTGGTCTTCCTCCGACCGGCAGTAAAACCCGTGCTAAAGTGGGGCGTCCGTTTGGCTGTTCGGGATGTACAAATTTGCAGCCACGTCCGGTCAGAATGGGGACGTTAAATCCGATGCCTCGTGTAAAGAGAGTGCCACGCTCTTTGCACGTTAAGAACCCTTGCAACAACTCTTTGAGGGGTCCGTAGGTGATCTGTTGCAAGGCTAAATTTCTGTCCCTATCCAATATACCCTCATTTAGCAACCAACAATCAATAAAGTACTTAAACTTGATACAAAAAAATTGACAAATAATAGTGTTTTTAAAAATAGTCTGATAAGATACTATAGTCAGCAATCTGACTTACAACTACAAAAAATCAAATCTGGTGCTGTGGACAGTAAACTGGTGCTTTTCAGTAATATTTTTGTTCCAAATTTTGTTCCCTTCTATCTTCAAACCAATCTTACCAAAAATATAAAAAGTAAAATTACACAACTACGTATCAGTGCTCATTGTTTAAAAAAGAACGGGGTAGATATAATAAACCCAAAATTCCAAGAGAACAACGTTTTTGCAAATTTTGCACTGAAGTAGAGACTGAAGAACATTTTTTGATATCTTGTGATAAATATAAAGATATAAGGCAAACTTTTTTCCAATCTTATGGTTTAGATTTAAAAGATTTTTTGGAATGATTATTTTTCAGTTTCTAAACTTTTAATCCACAAAATATTATTAAATGTGATTATTTATATAAATTTATTAGAGATGCATTAGAAATAAGAAACAATTCTTAAAAATATGGGTATAATTGTATTATTTTATATATTTATATATATATATATTACATGTGAAACTTTGAAATGTTGTTTTGTATATTATTATATGATTTGTAATGGAGAACACTAATGTAATATTAGTTATCATAATAATAAAGAATCAGAATCTGAATCATAACACCGGTTTCTATGTGTGACGTAGTCAAAAGCTATACAGAACACTAAGGAATGTCAGAGGCTCACAGAGGGAAAATAATGACGTGCATTAGTCAATAATACATTTTTAATACAAAATCACGCAATTTACACTTTAAATACTTAAATGTAATGTTAAAAATGTTATTATAAATTATTACATACGCGATAGAATTGTTTTCACAGCAAATTACAAAATCCTTCACGTATGCCGAACATATCCGGTTGGGTTTTTCAATATATATGTGTTGTAAAAAACAAATCCACACACACATACAAACACAAAATATGACCTGTATGAGACCTGAATAACATATAATATATATATGAAGATTTAATTACCTTTACTCCAGGTTTATCCCTCAGGTTATTGATTGTAATCGATTGCACCTACTCTTGTCAACGTGCACATATGAGAATGAGCATGAGCGTGGTCTCTCGGCCTTCTACCTGTATCACTGCTCCAGACTGAGGAAACTCCCTAGATGATCTGCAGGGCAATATCACTATATCCCATCAGATATTCAGCTATTAGACACGGTGACATAGACTTGAGGCCAATATTATCCAGAAATGATACGATTCGGTCCCATTGCTCGCAATGGAGCAACAAATGAATTGTGGATACTTATGATTGATTGATTGTTGGTTGCTTAACGTCCAGTGGCAAATATTTCATGCATGTTCAGGACGAGAACAATTTAATAATAAATACAATAGGTAGGTCTTGTAAAAGAGGCCATCCGGGATGACGGTCGGTGAAATTTGGACTGCCACTGGAAAATGAGGATATATTAGATAGAGACATAAATTTTGCCTTGCAACAGGCCACCTACGGACCCCTCAAAGAATTGTTGCAAGGGTTCTTAAGGTTACACTAAAGTCAAAATATAGGACACTTAATAAACATCTAAACTTTGCCTGTATTTTTCAACCTACAATGAGTAAAGTCCTAAACTATGAGAACATATGTTCATTTAAACATACTTAACATATACACACTGTGTAAAGTTGTCCATTCGTTTGATGTGTTTTGTCATTTGATTTTGCCATATGATTAGGGACTTTCCGATTGAATTTTCCTCGGAGTTCAGTATTTTTGTGATTTTACTTTTTTGTAAATAAACTTGAAATTGTTATGTTGTGGCCAAACCGGTTCTTGGGATGAACACTAAATTTTCAAAAAAATCTGGATACCTGTGAGACGACTTAATTTGTTTAAAATTTGTATGGACGAAAACTGTTATATCTAATGCAGGGCAAGCTCATGTTGATTTTTCAGAAAATGTTTTGATTTTCGAGTTTCAGTTAATTTCATGTATCTAGGTCAACACATATCGAAGGTACAATACAGAAATTGGACAAATATGCCATTAAAACATATGTATGTGACAAATCAAAATGAGCTTGCCCTGCATTACATGTAACAGTATTTTATAATCTACAGTATTTTGTATAGCTTGTAAGCATGAAAGTGAATCAGAACATATAATAAATTTGGATTTATCTGAAGAAGCAATAAATTTCAAAGCCAAAATTATTGCTTCTGCTTCAGCAGTAAAGATCGATGCATCAGATGGCAAACGGAGAGTTGCAGCTCTGTCCCTGAAGACAGCAGCAGATGCAACTCTGTCACCATCTTTTGATCCATCAGTATAGACAGTTGAAAAATCTGAATAATTGGCTTTGATTTCAGCATAGTGTTGCTGAATTAAAAGAGGATTTGATTTATTTTTATTGTGTTTACGGAGATCAAATATCATTTTTGGTTTGGGAAGTTCCCATGGAGGACATTTGCAAGTTTCAACTTGAGCAACAGATTTTAAATCAAAAGAAGCTAAATGTGGTTGTATACGTATACCTAACGGAGGAATTTTATTTTCATGTTTTGCAAAAATATCTTCATAAATTGGATTAAAAACACAGCTGTAGGCAGGATTATCTGAGTAGGCTTTTAGTTTAACAGCATATTGAAGTCCAAGCTTCAAACGTCTGTTAAAGAGTGAGTGCTCATCAGCCTCTACATACAGACTCTCAACTGGTGAGGTTTTAAATGCGCCAAGACAGAGACGCAAATCCTGATAATGCACAGCATCGAGAATCTGTGTGTAGGACTTCCTTGCAGAACCATACACTATAGAGCCATAATCTAGTTTAGATCTAACTAGAGATCTATATAAAGTATCAAGTATAATGCAGCCTGTCCCCAAAATTAGCACCCAAGATCCACTGCGGAAAGCACCAGATGTTCCAAGAATAGTATACTCAAGCAGAGCGTATCCATCAAGCGAAATAGAAAGCGTACCACTTGATTGACCCATGAGCCATCGCCTTCTTCAGTTATCCGACATATAAATAGCTTAATTTAAATACATGTGTATATAATGAAAATTGTTACAAGAAAGCTTATTGTTGAGGATTAACTGAAGGGCTCGACATGACCAGCCGATTGATCGAACCGGGTCCATCCGACCTCCCGTTTAGATGATATTAAAGCCAAAGCAGCTTATTGAACTATAGTCTCGTCCGTCCGGGTATTTTCTGACCGTAAGGAGTCTGACTACAGCCCTCATCCGCAAGGATCTCGTCAACCACCGACACGGGTAGCAACCCACGGCCAACGGGTTGGAGAGCCTATTTTATTCAAAACATCGGGCAACTCGTACGATGTCCGGATCACTTTAGTCTGGTCTCTACCCTTCGACCTGTCCAGCATGGGTAACCCTACCAGGAGACGAAGCTCCAGCTGGCATAGCTTTTGGGGTCACTGAGACACGCAAGCCCCCCGACCACGGCAAGGATAGCGATCCACCGGGGGGCATATGTCTTCTGTGATAATCATCTATCACATTTGAATAAAATATTTCAGTACTTAAAGTTACTATTAGAAGACATGTTGTCAATCTCTTGTTTAGGTTAAAGCCTTCTATACTGCTTATGAGGAGGTAATGCAGACAAATAAATAGTCTCTCGAGTACTTGATATAAAGTCACTCAATCTGTATGCTGCTTCCTATGCAGACAAAGTACGATGTTTCAAAACACACATACCTACTGAAAACATCTTGTCACGGATTGGTTTTGAAGGTTGTTGTATACGAAAAGAAGATAATAAATCTGATAAAGCATTCTTTAAAGTATCAGGTTCAGATTTTACAAATATAACTGCATATATAACAAGCTATGCCATAAACACCACTAATCATCTGAATATCCATATTTGCTCGCCAGTGTTGCAATATTATTGGATTGTACGCATTCACCATAGTATCCTTTTCAGATCTGGTAGTTTCATAAAATCTCTTGTTTTTTGAAATACCGACATCAAGTGCTGGTATTAATCTTGTGGATTCACATTGCTTGTAAGGAAAGTTGAACCTGCATTTTCCACGACGTTGGCAATATTTTCTATGTGAATGCATTTGTAGTGTTGTTACTAGTTTATGCTAGTCAGGATTAACTTTGTTATCAGGTATTTGTGTGCATATTATATTATCTATATATCTAGATATTTCACTTTGATCTCTAGTATTTGACAATGATGGAGCATCTGTTACCCATACAAATATGTGCAAATGTGGACTCCCTCTAGCTTGAAACTCTACTCGCAAGAAATAATACATAATCTCCCCTAGAGGTTTTTGCGGCCCTTTCAATAAGTATCTGAATAAAGCTCTCCATCTTCTTTCAAAATGAATAGCTGACATAAGAGGGTCGTCTTTTACAAAATTAGGCAAATCAGACATTTTTATATCTTTCTCGTCACACATCTGGATAGTCATAGCAAGCTCAGGCCAATGATAATGATTTGCAGACAATGTCATAAATATGGTAGGAGGTCCTATGTTTCTGATCATTGCCAGTAAGTTAAGAAGAGTATTTTTCCAGTATGCTGCTGTACCTCTGATTTTTTTTAAGAACATGTATGAATTTTCTCTCAACACAGTATTATTAACATTACTTTGTAAGTCACCAGCAGTGAACATAGGACTCGATATTGTGCTACCCTTGTGAATTCTCATATAAACTGCTATGAGCTGTGACAACGTGTTTTTCTCTAATATATTAGTAGCATGCATTAAATATGCGATATCTTTTCTCCATCTGCCATCAGTGGAATACAATCTATTCTTGAAATATTGGTTCAATGTTAATTTCGTATTACGATTACCATCAAATCCAGCTCTACCATAGGGAAATAACCAAGGAAAGGCATATTCTTCAGCATGATCTAGATATAGGAAATTTATAGGCTTGTCATTTTTCGTAGGTGTAATTTGAACCTGATTTGTAGATTGTAATATCGGAACTTCAGCACCTCGGTAATCAGTGTGTATAATACCATATTCAGTTATTTCAGTAGAATACGCTGTACTGTTTGAATCATCAATATTAATTGTGTCGAGGCTGCTTAAGTTTCTGTACAAGTAATTGTTATCAGCCAACCAATTCAAGGCATTTATTACTTTCTGCTTCCTAAAAGGCAGGTGTTTTGCATCAGTCGAGGAGTGAAAACAAGCTATCCCTGTTTTACCTAATAGTGTAGGCAACTGTGTAATTAATTGGCTCAAATCATTCATAAAGTGTATAGCGAAGCCCTTTTGTGCACATTGTCCAACAGGATAACACGGTAATATGATCAATGTGAAAAACACATTAATTTTACTTATCATACGCTTTTCAATCAATGACAAACCCTGCAATTATCTTGGAACTTCACCAGCATATAAACCATTAAAACGAAAACTTCTGTAAGGCAGCTTATTTCTTTGGAATGCACGATAGCAAAACCCGCAAACTATATCATCGCAAGATATCCTATATACATCAAAGCGCTTACACTTGAACATTTGGTCTTTAAAAATAAAGCGATCACATGATGTGCATGTGTACTTTGGTATTTCCTTGATATGTTTTAAGTAATCCTTATTTAGTTCATTTAATTCCCAATAATTGTATGCTGAATCCACAGAATCTTTTTTCAAATCACTTACATGATTTAAGTTGTGTGACACCTTATAAACTAGATTACCTCTATCTACCAAAACTACTTCAACTTGATCATGTTTTTTCTTATATCGGTCATCTTTGACTGTGACAGTTGATGGTTTTTCAATACAGACACTGCGTGCTGAATACGTGTGGTTATGACTTACACAATTATATGCATAACTAGCATTAAAATACTCATCGCAGGTATTCTCATGTTCTGTTATGTTTTCGCAAGTTATTCTTGTATTTGATATACCCTTCTGTAAGTTCTGACTACTGTTGATAACCAACTCTTGGTCACAAAAATGAAGCAAGAAATTTTCAATTGCTGATTGAGAAACATGAATATATGGTTCACTTGTTACATTTGGGCATACCGACTCACATTCAGATACAAGTTCATCATTTTTTTCATTGTAGATACTCTGAATAATGGTAGTTTGATCTTTTTCACAACTATTTTCATAGTCTTTCATTTGAAATGTATTTTTTTCGTATGAAACAGACTTGCAATATGTATGGTCAGATATAATTCCTACATCTTCATTGTACACTGAACTAGCAAAGATCTCATCATGTTCATCAGATTTTTTGTTGTGTGTGTCGTTGTAAATGGGTTCTGCTGTGTAGTAAGTGTGTGGATAAATGGTTTCTGTTGTGTAACGAGAGCTTATATCAATATATTCTGCAGCGGTAGAAGTACATGTGTCAATAGAGGCTTGTTTGTTGAACAAGTTACTTGGAGGTTTTGGTGAGGAAGGTATATCTTTCTCATATTCACGGTCTCCTTTTGCATAAGAATGGTTTAGTTGTGGATCAATATCCATATTGCGTGAAAAGACTTGAGGGTATGATAAATTTTCAGATAAATTATTGCTACACTTGATCTGATCTGTTTTGTCAGTACTATACTTAAACTGTGCCTCATAGTCATATTCAGGAATGAATGTATTATTTAAACCAGTTAACGTAGAATTTGGTGTAATATTGCATGTTCTGTTGTCTCTCAAACAATGCGTTTCAGGTTGTATAAAATGGCCAAGATTACAAGTATTTATATTACGAATACCAACAAAAACAGGCGATAAATTAAACTCAGCACCATGGTATATCGTTGATATATAAAGTATCAGCTCATTCAAATTTGAAAACGTCAGCAAAATAGCAGCACCTTCTGAAAATGGGAAACCTTGATTATCTCGAGCATGTGAATCGAACAAATAGTAAATATCATGACGACAAAACATACTAATTGTAAGACCTGATGATGTGAATAAAATAGAATCAGATATATCAAATGCATTTCTCAGTACTGTTGATATATCAATTGACAATGAATGCTGATCGCCACTATGTCCAACAACTCCGAAGAATAAATCCTCATGTACGAGTAAATTGTACTGTCTACCCCACATTCGTACATCATTAGGGACCTCGCTGTGTTGCAAATATCTTGGGTTTTGAGGATATAAGATCCGATCGTATAAATTGCTGCCTTCAATAATAATATCATCTATAATCGTGGACGTCCAGCTAGAAGGGTCATTGAATTGTACATTGTAAAAAGCTAATATTGCAATAGCTGCCACTATAGTGCACTGAAACCCTTGCCCATAACTATACCGTGATGCTTGGTGTATGCTTCCTTGCACACACGAAACCATATTGCTCACCTTGTAAGTTTTCTATTCTTGTAATCAGTCAGCTGTTTTTCTATCGTCTATATTGTTTATTTACACCAGAAATCAATGACTCGGTAAAAGCGCGGAAAACGAAAGGACATCTTCGGTAAATTCCGTGAATTAAATATTTTCTAAGCAATATGTCCAAGTAATAAGAAATATGTGGTTAATATTTTAATACATAAAGCATACATTATATGAATCTATAATTTAAAATCAAAGCTTACGAAGAAATATAACACTAAAGTATCTAAATCACTCAACCGTTTCAATGCGCAGTTTAAAGTGTAAATTATACACATTACTGTTCTATTTTTAGAGAATATCAATAATACATAAATGTACAGCTTCGTACCAAAATAGCAACATAATTTCAAGATTAAATCATTACATTATCACATGATTATATAATATGCACCAAATTGACAGTGCTTCGTGAGTTATCATCATAACTCATCACAATAGCAAATGAACACTTCATTATAATATGTACCTATGACCTAGTATCATGATTTCAATCCTAGCCCACTTACGGACGCGTTGACATGTAATGCATGCCACTCAATAATAGCCAATCGGACGTCAATATGGCCTTCATTTTACCCAGAAGCAACACGGAAGCAGAAACGAAGCAGCCATCAAATAGTATTTATAACCAATGAAATACCGTTAACAGATTAACCACATTCCAGACTTCCAGCCTCTGACTAATCAGACTGTATCACCATGAGACCGTATCACCATGGTGATACGGTACTCAAATACATACCCACCTTAAAATTGCAGATATACCATATCGGCACGACAATGTAACAACATCAGATGTACATATTTAAGTGTGTATACGGAGGTGGTGGAAATGTGTTTAAACGTAACTATTTATATGCATTGGATTATTGGACAATTAGTTAGAATTCTCACTAGAAAGTGGGCGGAACAGTACAGACTAAAGTAAAGTGTAAACAACTATCGTACTACCAACGACAAAATTATTTTACTCTATAATAGGCTACCGGTGTGACGTCTACCCTAAATTTTGTATCAAATGCGCAAGTTTAGGTCACTATGCCAGACAATGCAATACATGTATAAGATGTGCAGGTTAACATATCACCAAAAACTGCAATACAAAAATAATAAAATAAAACAACTGGGGCAATAGATTAATCATGCCCCAATACATATTTCAAAAACAAGTATTGGAAAATATGTACAGTAATATAATGTCATTTCAACAAGCTAAATATAAGGCAAAACAAAAAGGTGAAACCATATCTAAATTAATTAGCTCTCCAGTGTCAAAAGATGAAACCATACCTAAATTGATTAGTTCTCAAATTGTGTCTCCTGGTAAATCATACGCTGACAGTATTAAATCGAAAGAAATTAATGACACCGCTATAATTAACGAAAGTGAAGCCAACATGTCACAAGTAGATAATCAAGAAATAAACATATATGAAATAATTGACAATGAGACTTAGAATACACAAATAGATGTACATCAAGTATTTCTAATAAAGATCGCTAAAATATTTCAGATATACCCAAAAATATAATTAAACCACCAAGCAAAGACGTAAATAATATACAAAACTTGGATTGATTGATTGATTGTTGGTTGCTTAACGTCCAGTGGCAAATATTTCATGCATATTCAGGACGAGAACAAGTTCACAATAAATACAATAGGTAGGTTCTGTAATAGATTAAGGGATTAAGGTCGGAGAAATTTAGACTGCCACGGGAAATGGGGGTATATTGGATAGGGACAGAAATTTAACCTTGCAACAGGTCACCTACGGACCCCTCAAAGAGTTGTTGCAAGGGTTCTTAACGTGCAAAGAGCGTGGCACTCTCTTTACACGAGGCATCGGATTTAACGTCTCCATTCTGACCGGACGTGGCTGCAAATTTGTACATCCCACACAGCCAAACGGACGCTCCACTTTGACGAGGGTTTTACCGCCGGTCGGAGGAAGACCAATGGTGACCATACTTCTATTCCCCAGTCACCCTTGGGGAGTACAAAACTTGGAAGCACTAATTGTAGGGCTGCAGAAAATTGCGACCCAAAAAGGGGATACCTCTGTTTCCATCATGCATCTATTTATAACCTTTCAAAGCTAAATTCAGTACCGACATAATGATCGACGTAAATAATTAAAGAAATAAATATCAATCAATTATTTATCAAACAATTGTTAACGGTCTTACCCCTCCGAGATATGATTGATTAATTGATTGATTGGTTGGTTGGTTGGTTGACTGATATAGTAATTAAACATATGGAGTAGGGTCTCTTGGGACAAGCGGAGAAGAAACAAACGAGATCTTGGACCCCGTAGTAAACAGATTGATTGGTTGATTGATTGAAAGTTTGCATGGCACTCTCTATGCGAGACATCGGACTAAACGTTAATATTATGAGCGAACGTGGCAGCGTATTTGTACAACAAATAAACGCGAGGTTTTGTTATGAGATGCCAGAACTTCCATCAAAACTGACATGTTAAAAAATTTAACTTTTTTTGAAGAAATGTAATAAATATTTATATCAAATGGATTCAGTACAACACACTTATAAAAATGAAACCTCACATTGTATTATGTTATCAGTATTTTGATTCATTCTGTCTGATTTAACATGATTAAGAATAATGAATGTTTTTTTTTTAAAGTAACTGTTTTCAATATCACTGGATTGTTTTTTCTTCAAAAAAGTTACTTTTCAAAGGATATGAAAAATAGCTCTAGATGGGAGTGAGAATTGAAAGAAAACACGTTAGAGTTGAGAGGTCAAAGTTGCGATCGTGGGAATTGAGAAAGAAATATTTATGCTAGGTCAGTTACTAATCTGAGCTGAAACTGTACACACATATTAATAGATTATAAAAATATTTTACTATATTGATATGCAATCAAAAATGTAACTTTACAATAGTGTCAGTTATTCTTGGAACATTTAAGAGTGATATATAATCTTG
Source organism: Mytilus californianus (assembly GCF_021869535.1). Taxonomy (NCBI): domain Eukaryota; kingdom Metazoa; phylum Mollusca; class Bivalvia; order Mytilida; family Mytilidae; genus Mytilus; species Mytilus californianus. Next base: position 4,970,004 of record NW_026262673.1, read on the forward strand.
GCCACATCGTCGTCAACAACCCAACAATGTAAAAGTGAAAAGTATACGTCATTAGTCAGCTAGTTCCCCTGATACCCTTCCTATGTAACACCGAGGATTACAAGCGTATCAATAAGCATGCACTCCGGCTTCCGATACCAATAAAAACTGACCGCCACGAGATAGCACAATACTATTGAAAATGGCGTTACACACCAATACTGTCGAAGACTTTAGCCAAAGATGGGCTGACCTTATCATCCTCAAAAATTTTAGGTAAGTCGTAATCAAACTCATCGTCTGATGCAACAACATGTGGTCCATTCCCCTCATCAGAAAATATATTATAGTTGGTGTCAATCACCTGTTCATCAGCTACCGACTCATTCTCTAAAATTCTATGTCAGCTTATCTAGAATCCATACTAACTAGTCTGTGTGAATGTTTTTTTATTCTGATTTAACGTCGATATCAAAGTGTCTGATAAAACTTTAAACACAGTTTCAAGTAATTTGACTGATATGGATTATTCTTTGTAGTAGTTTTCTATAATGTGGCTATGTTACGTTTCGTAGCCTTTCCATGTTTTTTTCACCGGACTTACTATTGTTCCGCTTCCTGATGGCAACTTATTGTCACCTTCAAACGTTTGTTGGAGAGTGAGTGCTCATCAGCCGCTACATACAGACTCTCAACTGGTGAGGTTTTAAAGGCGCAAAGACAGAGACGCAAACCCTGGTGATGAACAGCATCGATAATCTGTATGTAGGACTTCCTTGCAGAGACATAGACTATTGAACATGCTAACAGACACCATGCACTACTAAAATTTACACACGAGAAATCACAAACTAAAATGCAATTTTTAGATGTGTTGGTATTCAAAGGCCCAATATTTAGAGAAACAGGAATCTTAGACCTCACGACATTCCGAAAAAAGACTGAAAATTATCAGTACTTAGTAAGGTCCTCATGCCACCCATCCTCTACTTTCAGAGGCATAATTAAAGGAGAAATGATTTGCTTTAAGAGATGTTCGAACGATCCAGTAGATTTACAAACACAATATGCGTTATTTTCTAAACGCCTTATTAAAAGGGGATATCCAAAAAATGAAATTAAAACTGTTATTCAGGAAGTGACTGCAAAACGAAGAAATGACACATTAATGGTAAAACCCAAATCAGTAATACAGTCGCCTCCCCTGGTATTCTCCACCGTGTTTTCAAGACAGAAAATCACACATAAAGAACAATATCTTAAAACACTGGGATAAATTAAAGGATGACGAAGAGGCAAAACTTTTATTTGGTAATAGACCTGTTTTTGCTTTCCGTAGGCATAAAAACTTGAAAGACACAGTAACATCAGCAACTCTGGGTAATTAACATGTTGCAGATTATGAAAATAGATTCTATACTATGTTTGTTAAATTGATAAACATGGTTAAATAGAAAAAGAGTATAGAAAAGTATTAGTCAAACAGATCATGAGGTGTCGAGCCCCTAATAAAAATTACAGTATTTTTATACTAAGTGTCGCTGTGCAATGGCTTGGGCTCCAGACGATGGACATGGCCATGGTCAATTAGTTAATTCTAATTGGTCTAAATAGATGTTCGAAACACCTTGTGATCTATGGAGTTGGGGTGCTTAGATAGGATGTGACAACGATTTATTGAAATACCTAAACTGATGCCAGGACAAAATAAGGAATACAGAACTCCAGATGAGGCATGTAATGCCTTAAGGTCCAATGAAAGAAGAATCAAATCTATGGCTATCAAGCAGACAGTTAAGAACATCAGAAAGTTAGCTGATCTTCAAACAATTGATCTCTCCCTTATATTTTGTGTAAGGGATGAGGTGCAGAAGAGGCAACTCATAAAATATTGTGGCCATGGAGAATTTCTCCACAGATTAAAAAATGTTGAGCCTGTGCTTAAACAGGAGGAATTCATCAAATCAACAAGTTATGAGGAATTCCTTCCAAAAGTACAGGCTCAACCTATAAAGTTTGTGACACCATCCAAAGTGTCATGTGGGCCGTGTGTCTAAAAACTTGGCACACCAACAGAAACAACAACTGGAGGATATTGAAGTCATTCCAGTTGAAAATGAGACGTCATTAACATTAGGTAAATCAAGAATTTATATGTTTAAAAAAAATGAAAACTTTAATTTCATTATGATTTAGTTAATGATTTTGGAATTTTCAGAAATGATTTACTAGTAATCAAAATTATAAGATAAATAAAAAAGGATAACAAGCTAAGGAACCGAGGTCAAAATGTTTTTTTTTTTTGAAAAAAATAATCATCTACTGAATTAATCTCATAGACATGATTTATTGATCAACATAATTCCCCTTATCAGATTTTATTAGAATCATGTGAGCTACCTATTCTAGCACATATATTTCACTTTAATTGAAAAATTTGTTAATAGATGTTTTCATCCTTACTGACTGTGTGTATACTATAAAATCATTTTATTTCTACTTTTCACCTAAAAGTTGTCGTATGTTTTTGAAAATGATTAAAAAAAAATAGTTAAAGTATCCATATTTATAGAAAAACCAGAAAAGAGGATGAAGTATAAATTCCAACAATACAACTTTCCACCTAATGACAAGATGACAGTACTTTAAATAGCTATCGGATAATGTAAAGAAAAAAGAATGAAAACAGGGACTGTCAAAAGTTAAAAAAAAACCAGAAAAACTGCCAAAGGACACCACTGAGACTATACTGCAGAGGCCGGATAGAGATGGCCCCGAAACATGCATGTATAATAGTTCAGGAAAATGATCATCACCTTAGCATAGCTTAGATATGAATAATTTTTTTTTAAATCTACAAGATTAACAAAGGCCATTATTCTAAAGTTCCTAAGTTAGGGCAGGCACAAATATATGCATGACTTTAAACAATGAGTTAAACAAAAACTAAAGAAGAGGCAAAAGGTAAACTTAAAAAATGTAGGCAACAGAACAAAAACCTTGAATGGAAAAGTGTCTCATTTGCTTGGTTTTTTTTTAGAATCAGGAGAAAGGGATGACAATGAGGAGGATGGTTAAATTGGGGAACCAATTAGCATGATTAATGAGACCAATGAACCTGAGGTTTGTTTTAATTTTCAAATAATTTCCAAAACAGCTTCTTTTTCAAAGTTCTATTGATTTCCCTCAACTAATTTAGTCATCAGCATTTTCAAATCAGTTCGTTTGTAAACCTTGACTAAAAACTTAAATCTTATCAGTAATCTACAAAAAAGACCAACACAAACACATGAATATATCCTAGGCTGCACATAAAACAATGTAAAATGACAAACAAATACTTTTCTGTAAAGAATATTAAAATACAAACATAATAGATAAATGAGCAGAAAGAATTATTCTTGACCGACCTTATTGAACTCCCATCATCTACACTTTTATAAAGATTATCATGGCTTATATTTACTGATTTTGTAATCTATTACAAGGCCTTATATGTATATATGGATCTGTCCCAGAAGCTCTTATATTCAAATGACAAATATGTATTAGATACAATACAAAGGTAACAGAGAAACAGGCCGGTAACAACCGTTGCCGGATAGTTTTTGCACGAGTAGTCAGGTCAAGGTCCGAGGCGATAGCCGAGGACCTTGACCTGACTACAAGTGCAGACAAACTATACGGCAGGTTGTTTCCGGCCTGTTTTTTGTTACCTTTGTTTTGTATCTGACTTGTACGACGTTTCAAGAAGGAAGAAGTACATTTTGCATTTAGAAGAGGTAGCAAAAGTAAAGATATTAGAAACTTAAATGGCCATATACCAGTTAATGTAAGTTACAGTTTAAACTCAATTTTTTTTCTCACTTCCCTTCAGCCGAGAGTTTTTTCTCAAAAAATTCAAGAATCTAATAACTTTATAAAAAGAACCATTTCAAGTTAAAGGTGAATGTTATACACATTTGAGACTTTTTGAAATACAACTTCGCAAGTAAGTAATGTATAAAAAAAGATTTCAGAGGTAAGCAAGCTACCATTTGATTTTATTGGGGGGGGGGGGGGGGGGAAAGGGGGGGGGTTAAAATAAATTTAAGATAAACAGGCTTCATCCTTTTTTTGTTGAAAAAATGCAGGATGTGCCATGTCCATGTCTTGTTATTATATATATATATATATATATATAGGCATATGTTTTGGATTAAAAAAAAAATGTTCATGCTTATAGGTTTTTATATGTCTCTGATAGTGTTGATCAGGATTAAACACGTGTCACTATATGACCCAATCAGAGCTTACCGTCCAAAATTGATGACATAAGTTGAATTATTTTCTTTACGATTTGCTGCATATTTGAACATGTATTACACGGACACTTTTTATTTATAGGATCAATCGTGCATTGGTGAGTTGATAGGGATTTTATCTTTTGATTAGATTTGATTTTTATATATATATTTCCTGTCTTTTTATTGAAATATAAACGTTGGTACCAGCATTTCTTTCAGCATTGTCCAGAATACTATTCATGTCCATATATTGAAAAAAAAAATACATTTACGGACAGACCATTTAGCTTCAAAAGGGGGTGTGTTCTTTTCCGAGTAAGAAAATTATTTAGTTTTTCAACGCTATCGCCCAAATATATTTTTTTTCGAAATCAGCACTTTGATATACGGTATTCGGAAAATCAGGAGCCAGAACATTATTTTCCGTGTCATCTGCTTGACCATTATATATTTTTTCTCAGAAAATTGGGGATCAAAATGTGTTTTTTTAGGAAAAAACCGTAACCGGCCTTTTGAAGTTAAATGGTCAACCCCTTAGTGTACTAATATGAATAGTTACTGGAATTGTTTGAAAAAAAAATATTTTTAATTAAAAAGACAGGAAATATGTCGGTGAAACAAAAAGTTCAACCTCCAAGGGTGACTGGGGAATAGAAGTATGGTCACCATTGGTCTTCCTCCGACCGGCGGTAAAACCCTCGTCAAAGTGGGGCGTCCGTTTGGCTGTGCGGGATGTACAAATTTGCAGCCACGTCCGGTCAGAATGGGGACGTTAAATCCGATGCCTCGTGTAAAGAGTGCCACGTTCTTTGCACGTTAAGAACCCTTGCAACAACTCTTTGAGGGGTCCGTAGGTGACCTGTTGCAAGGCTAAATTTCTGTCCCTATCCAATATACCCTCATTTCCCGTGGCAGTCTAAATTTCTCCGACCTCAATCCCAGACGCCTCTATTTCAGAACCTACCTATTGTATTTATTGTGAACTTGTTCTCGTCCTGAATATGCATGAAATATTTGCCACTGGACGTTAAGCAACCAACAATCAATCAATCAATCAAAAAGTTCAAATCTGATTGAAATTTAAAGTGCCCATGAACTCACTGATCATGCACGAGTGATTCTATTCATAAAAAGTGTCCGTGTAACAACTAAAAAGTGTCCGTGTATCATCTAAAAAGTGTCCGTGTAACACCCATTAATGTAGTTTTTCTATAGCTCTGCTGGGGGCAAAGTCGTACAAAATGACTTTTAAAACATTGTTTTAAGTTTTTTTACTGGAAAATCCAGGATACATTCAATGAATTTATTAAATTATGAATTTATTATTCTGTATGATTTATGTTATCTTGTTATGTAGAATTTGGTAGGATAGTGAATTGAGTGCGAGAAGTGTTTATACTAATTGAACATACCTCTTGAAATAAAGATTATTATTATTATCATAGTATCCATTTAAATTCTGTGTTTGACAAAAAATGCTTTGATGGTAAACATTATATTTTTTTGTTTGATAGCTTATACCACCCATAGAGCCTTCCACTTCTAAGCAGAAAAGAAAGAAAGGCAAAAATCAACAGAAAATACAGGCTGCAAAACCTAAATTGATCTATGGTAACTTTTTTTATTAAATACATTCATTTTTATCATAAAATTTTAAGCTAAATTTATTAAGTAGTACATTTGTAATGCAGTATTTTCTACAATTCCTGTTTTCATATTGTTAACATGGATCCCCAAGGGTGACTGGGGAATAGAAGTATGGTCACCATTGGTCTTCCTCCGACCGGCAGTAAAACCCTTGCTAAAGTGGGGCGTCCGTTTGGCTGTGCGGGATGTACAAATTTGCAGCCACGTCCGGTCAGAATGGGGACGTTAAATCCGATGCCTCGTGTACAGAGAGTGCCACGCTCTTTGCACGTTAAGAACCCTTGCAACAACTCTTTGAGGGGTCCGTAGGTGACCTGTTGCAAGGCTAAATTTCTGTCCCTATCCAATATACCCTCATTTCCCGTGGCAGTCTAAATTTCTCCGACCTTAATCCCGGAAGCCCCTATTACAGAACCTACCTATTGTATTTCTTGTTAATTTGTTCTCGTCCTGAATATGCATGAAATATTTGCCACTGGACGTTAAGCAACCAACAATCAATCAATCAATGTTAACATGGATATGTATAATGGCTTTTTTTGGAAATTAATACATTTGTTATGGTTAAATTTTTTGACTGATAAAGTGTGATTAATTGTTTTACCAAACAGAAACCTACTAATGGAAGACAAATTTTTTTTATACTAATTTTTCTTGGAAATTCAGACCTTTGCAAACAAATAGTAAACTTTTCACATCATCTAAATTTATGTTTCTTATAAAGAAGTGCATATTACGGATATTGTTCCACCTTTTTTCAAGAATAGTACATTTCTTTTTATTCTGTACTATTTTCATTTTTTTAGATTCAAAAGAAACGAATGAAACAGAGAAGGATGCCTCTGAGGAAGTGATTACTGATGTTAGTGAACCTGAGGTGAGTTTACAATTACTTTTAAGAGCAAGTAATACTTAAACATGATTAATGCTTTATTTTATTTTCAGTTGTTAGTTTATATGTAGATTATTAGTAAAAATTATTTTTCAATTTATAAAATAACAAATTAAGACGAGCAAATTATTTGAAGAAGACCCCATATACTTTATTGTAATGACAGAAAGTAAAATTGTCAGTTTTTACAGTGTAAACACAAAGATTGATCGATCTTCCTAAAACTCTATAACAACAGAAAATGCAAGGATTTTTTTTATATTCCCCAATATATGCAAGTCTAAAAAAAAATATGAGGAAAACATTACTATGTGCTTTAATTTTCTTTTTTAGCAGTCTGAACTTATAGAGCAGATCCCCGTTAACAATCAAGACCAGCAAGGTATTTTTCTGTAACATTTATTGACAGTTATTTATTGTATAAAACACCAAGACAGTGGTTTCAAGTCCGATTGTCCAAAAAAAGTGTGAAAAACTGATTTGCTGGACTGACCATGGACAAACAGACTGATAGACAGAGTACAAACCAATAACCACCTTTGGCTTTACCAGTAGTGGACTAAAAAAATTACTAGTGAAAAATTAATCACAGAGAAATGGGGCAATTGCTGGTGAATTTTTACTATCATGGGCTCTTTAATTGGAATAAAAATAAAATATCTAACTAAAATCCATAGGTAAGCAAATTCATTTGGAGTGTATTAACTTGATAAGCATGATAAGATAAGACCTAAAAATAAGTATTTGACGGACAGTTTAATTGCTGAAAACAAGTATTTATAAACAAAAATCCTATACATATTTATAACTGATAAAATGCACTGTGCTCCCCCTCCCCAGTTTCAAGGATATCATTGAATGGCAGATATATATAGCCTCCTCAGATTTCACTATAGATAAGAATTAATTTAAAAGTTTCTTTTCATAGGTGCTACAGAAAGAGATGACCAAGATATGCCAATCATTAAAGCCCCAGGTATTAAACTTAGAAACTTTGATAATATCCCAGTATTTATATTACTTGGTACATGATAACTTTTACAATTTACAACACTTAAATAATCGGTTAACCATACTTAAACTGTGATGTGATTCTTTCATATATCATTCCTTCTTATTCATGTTATTGCCATTTTGAAGTTAAAAAAATCCTGACAATTCAGTTGCAATGAGTTGTGCACTAAAACATGCCAAATGACAAGAAATAAGAAAAAAAGTATTGAGTTATATTTGATAGACCTGTATGTAAAATCACTTAATATTTTAAAAAATCAACAGATACAAAAGCAATTTGGCTGAAAAATGTAACGTCTTTAGAAATTACAAATATGCTTTACTTCATTATTAATAGAAAAAAAGAAACGAAGAAATACTAAACAAATTGATCAAAGAACTCCTATCAATGTCCATATAGACCAGGATGTATCAAGAGACATCCAAAATGTAAGTATTTATATGAACTTAATCATTAACAGAGAACAGTAGTTTACATATTTCCAAATGTAGACTTTTCATGAGGTAAACTCTACATGTCAAGTGTGTTTACATTATTGTTAACCAAATGTTGATATACATGTACTCATATTGTTTGTATGTGCATATGCCCTCCTTGCGCCTTAATTTTGTTTATAAAATACCTATTCTCTATTCTTATATTTTGTATATATTAAAATAAAATAGTTTACATGTCATTAGTGTTCTAGCATTTATATTTTATTTCTGTTTTAGATCAAATCAAATAATTAAATTTATTTATTCTTTGTAGGATTCAAATGCCCAATTTGATCATGATGTAACTGCAGAGGAAGGTAAGCACACATGTATTTAATGAATAATTATCAAAACATGTCATTTGACTGATCATTAAGACTAAATAGTTAAATCTGATTTCATAAATTTTTCTTCTCCAAATAATATATTCAATATTTTTTTTAAACTGGTAAAAGATAAATTGCCATTCCCTCAAAAAATTAGCTGACATTTTGGAAATTCCTTTTTAAAAATTGTAACCTTATTTCCTGTTTACAATTTTGTTTTGTGTTGATTAGATGCATATGTCAATATAATGGGATTATAGTAGCATCAACAGCTGATGGACACCACTTAAATAGATAATAAGATTGATGATACATTTACAGCTGTGGTTTTTAAAACCAATACAAACCCCTTCCTTATATTTTACCTATTTCAGATGCTTATGATATAATCATGCAAGTTGCAAACCCTGACCTTTTGATATAAACACTTAATCATTATATAACTAAAAGACATTAAATTGAAAATGAATAAAGATGAATATATATGAACTTGTTATAAAATTTATTCTTCCAGATACAGAAACAATATGGGAGATAAAATCCTATTATGCAGTTGCATTTGAGGATCGATGGTATCCAGGTGTGGTGACTGCCATCAAAGGAGACAACAAGGACTGGGCCTCCATTAAATACATGCACCCTAGTGGTGAAAATTTTAAATGGCCCGGCAAAGAAGACTCTGCATTAGCACATATAAATGCCATGCTCTGCAGAGTCAATGTTAATAGCTTGGCAAATGGTCGTTTATGGACAGTGGTCAATATTGGCAAAATTAATGATTTATACAAAAGTCAATCAGAACTACAAATTGTTAAAATTGATTATCAATAGACTATGTCATTACTGTTTATAACATGCATCAAATTCTATCAAAGATTAAAATCATTTCAAAGTGAATTGTCATTTATAAAACAAAAAGAAAAAAAATCATTTGTTAAAGTATTTAAACAGGTTTTTTTTGCTAGATTCAAAGAATTACCCAAGGGGTCAAAATATTTCTGGCTGTTCCTCATCTGATCAATGTCATTTAATTTTTTGAAACACATAAAATTCAATCAAAGCTTTTTGCTATTCATTATATCAAATTAAATCGAGAATGAAATCACATGTAATCTTTTCCTTTGTATAAATCATCAATGTTGCCAATATTTGCCATAGGCCACAATAAAACAGCATTAGAAAATAGTATGTATATGTCCTTTATGCCATAAAGAGGTGGAAGATGAATTTCATTATATCATAACATGTACAGAACTTAATAAACCTAGTCTTCTTGTGAAGAATGTGATATATTTAATAATTAATTATCATTCTTAACAGCATAAGTGAAATGTATAATGAGAGAAACAACTATATTGTCAATATATGAACTGTGTGTGATTGGCGACTAACATTATAATGTAATATTTCAAGATATTTGAAATGATAATTTAATAGAGGAGGTATGTTGTATAATCGTTATTTTTTTCAATGCTACATTATTGTATTGTTTTCTATCTATCGTTTTGTTATTTATTTGTTTGTTTGTTTTTTGTTTATTTAGAAACAATCCTATTGTCTGGATTTTAAAACTAATAAAAATTCTTATTCTCTGAAGGTTCAAAAGTCATGGCGTTTAATTTTGTATACAACATTTGTACATTGAACATAGAAATGACCAACCTTAAAACTTTTATTGGAATGAAAATGGAATTTTTACAATAAGCACCATGTTTATTATCTTAGTAATAGCTTCAATCTATTACTGTAATGGTCCTTTATATTAAACTAACAGCACTACCGCAATGCTTTTCCAGTTCAGTTCATAAAATAGACAACTATTATATAAATTAAAAATGTACATTACGAGATGCAAGTACATGTACAAGAATTGTTTTACCTTTAATTACTACTAGACAAGGTGAAGATTAAACTATATTTATATCATTTGTTAGCTTTCAATGTCGAGTAAACAATGAACATAATAAATTCAATTTGATAAATTTGTTGTTGCTGTTTTACTTTAAAATACTATAAGTTTTTGAAGGAACAAAAAACAAGGAACAATTGGTTTTCTGTAATGAGTAATTAATTTGTAGTAACAAATGGGAGATAACCCCTACTTCCTAAAAAAACAAATGTTATATTACAGAAAACAGTAATATTGCAGATTTGTGTAATAGTTTTCAGTTATTGCCTGGACTGCATGTCCATATTGGGTTTTGGAGTGTATGTTGACACGGGTATTTACATATACAACAATGTAGACTGTACAGCGTTGGATTGGTTTCTGTCATCGAAAGTAGTAAGTCGTTTACCATCTATCAGTAAACCGACATCGCATATATCGGGTAAAGAGGCGTTAGTTTTGTCAGCGTGTCGCTCATTATTCAAATACAGGTAACTCAATTTAAGAATGCCACAGATAAACTTGAAAACAAACCCATGCTTAGAATAGCATGACCTACAAAATTATTTGAAGATTCTGTCCTGTAAACTACTAACGACAAAATTACTTTATGATTACATCAATATAACCTGTATCCGGCTCTCTATCCAGTCATGGTCGTTAAAAACTCCAATCATCATCCAAACATAATTCAATAAGTACAGAAGACCATAATTATTTAGATTGAATACTGTAACGGGAAAATGTGTTTGCTTCTCTCCAATATTAAGGATAACTCCTCGGTCCTTACTCGTAATGAAGCATCGTTAATCAAATATTTATAATTCATAACACTTTGATAAGGGTTTTGTGTAAGTATTCACATCTAATTGTTTAGTATTAATTAAATTCTTCACACATCTACATGGTCCTGTATGTCAATGGTGGAATTTTTTTTAAATGTCATAATTTAGGTTTTGATGCGGGTTAAACAGAAAATAGGCTGGCCAACCTCACTCGAAAATAATTTTGTCGTTTGTATTATCCAAGTAATGGGACGGTAGATCCTTTGCAACAGCTGTTGAAGGGGTCCGTAGTTGGCAAAATGTATGTCCGTATCCTATTTACTCACATTTTCCAGTGGTAGTCGTAATGTCCCCGACCTTGGTCCCTGATAGCTTTCATTACAGAACATACTTTTTGTATTTATTGTTAATTTGGTCTCGTGCATGAAATATTTGCCATTGAACGTTTAGCAGCTATCAATCAATCATATTATTAAATTCTTCTCTTAAGATTTGAATGGTTTTTTTTTGTAAATTCATTGGGGTGTATAAGCGTTGACCGAAGTACATTTTGTATGTAAGCGCTTCATTCTAAAGTGTGCGCATGGTCAACGCTTTTACAACCCTATGAAATTACTTGAAGAAGCATTCAATACTTATAATTACATTTTTCGCTATGATCACGAAAACATGATTACTATCAAGTTTTTCATTTATTTACCTGTGCACTCTATCGGAGAAGCTCGTGAATTGAAGGTTGATTGCAGAATGACGCGAGATTGCTGTTAGCCAATCAGAATAACTTATTATAAAGAAACATCATCTAATGTAATTATTCATGTTTCAAACAAATCATATTCGTGGGAAGATTGATTTGCCTCAGGGGGATTAAAAATATGGCAATGTTGTATTTCTTCCGATCGGCAGTTGAACCCTTGCCAAAGTGGAACGTTCGTATGCATGTGCGCGGTGTACAAGTACACAGTGACGTATGACAACCAGGGACAATTGCACACACAATAACTTTTATTCGACATTATGAACGTTTATACTTTGTAGAAGTAATCGATGATAATTTGCTCGCAGAAACCCGTTATATAAGAAGTTTAAAAAAAAAAAAGTGACACTGAAATGAAATAACTGTTGTACGTGCAGTACGACATTAAAGGTTCTAACCCTTCTGAAATCAAAATATCAGCCTTCAAAAAGTAGGAACCGAATAAACATTTTTAGCTGCTTATTTTCAATTTCTTTGAGGAAGATTTTTAATAAGGCATAACATAATACCTGGGAAAGGAAATCACGAGGTTGTTTTTCATCTCAAGGGAAAAGTATTCTCTAATATTTTTAACGTTGAAGCCATTGGAACAAATATAAAGAAGAAACTGGAATACTAAAAAATTGAAAATGATAACAATAATATGTTTTGTCCCTCATAATTTTAGTGTCATAATGATTCCTAAAGTTATCAAATAAAAATTTAAGAAATGGTAAATAATAAAGCATGAAAGTACCGAAGCACTGACTACAGAGGGAGAATACTCTGCGGGATGAATAGTGACCCATCAGTTGTATCGGCCCATTGATACAAGTACCGTAGCACAGACTACAGAGAGGAAGTTACCCTGCGGGACTTATAGTCACGCAGGGTAAGTATCAGCCCATCGATACAAGTACCGAAGCACTGACTACAGAGCGGAAGATACTCAGCGAGACTTATAGTCGCCCATCAGTTGTATCAGACCATCGATACAAGTACCGAAGCACAGACTACAGAGAGGAAGATACCTTGCGGGACTTATAGTTGCCCATCAGTTGTATCGGACCACTGTACACTGGTACGTTTTGAATATCGTCCTGTCTATTTGATTAAAGATATTGATACATATTTCTTGAATAAAGTCTTAAATCGTCCTGTCTATTTAATTGAAGAGATTGATACAGACTTCTTGAATATAGTCGTTAATTCGTCCTGTATGTTTGATTGAAGATATTGATACATATGTGTATACGCCCTGTTCTCATCAGAATCCTGAATGTTTCCCGACTGCTGTAATGTAGGCATCAATGACTGATATGGATTTATATAACCATCGCTTGATAGCCGAAACACATCTGACGAATCACTTGTGCTGTCGGCATTAGTAAGATCTCGTTGTTTAGGTTGTGATACAATGAATTGTGACATTTCTAGTTCGTCGATTTCTGCATTATCGTGACAATTTCTCCTTCCTGTTGAAATATTGTGGCTCATTTCAACGTCACGGTCTACGTTAGATCCGAGGTTATTTCCATATTAATAACTATATTTTGGTTAATGTTTGCTCTTTTACATTTATTGTGTACAAATCCGGTAATGTACTGCTATCCATCTTGAAGAGGATGGCTTTCTTACGCTGGTAGCGAGTACTCTGTCCCTCTGGTATCTTTCGCCCCTCTCTTATCCTCGGACACCAACTTAATCAGCATAGGTGTTGCGATTTTTTGAACGCTCACATTTTATCTGGCCCCCAATTAGGTTGTGACCATCACTCAAACCGCATTCAAAATTACTTATTTAACCACATTTATTTTAGTTTACATAAGTACAAAAAAAGGTTATCTAAGTATTAACAGTACTAGTCTCTATAATTAGTATAACAAGCATCAGAGGTCTTGGTTTCATCTGATTATAAAGCAATTTGTGAATTTATGTCCTGTGACTTTCTGTCCGTTTACCTAGTCAATATGGCTTTTCATGTTAAAAGTGTGTTTATTAGATTCTCAGAACAGTTGAGTTTTCAACTTTAGCATTATAATATTAATTTAAATATCTGGGTTTTGCTCTCCTGACAATCCTATTTACAAAAAAATATTTGTGTCACTTGCTACAAATTGTAATGATTTTGTGTATACAAATATGCATAAATTATTTCTTAGTATATTTTTTTAATTTTTTATAATAAAATAGAATGGAAACGGGGAATGTATCAACGAGACAACAACCCGATCATTGAGCAGTCTTCAACAGTTTAGTATACAGCAGTTTAGTTAATTCTTGCATCTCGAGGTGTCTCCTTCTGGTTTATACCCATCTACACATTCCACTAAATCCTCTTGAGTGCATTCAAAATCAAAGAAATATAAACTTGAATGTTTTATGTCATTTTATTTGAGGTGACTGGATTGTCTACATCATCATTTAGATTGTTTTCTATAAATTTGCCACCTTCCAACAGCAACATGAAACAGAGATGCACAATCTCAAAGAAATCTTTACAAGTCTTGCAACAGATTTCATCACAATTATGTTCTTATGCATTTTCTGTTTGATAAGTTCTTTTGTTTATATCTTTGAGTATGGCAGAAAACACATCTTTCCATATCCATGTCTTTTGATTCTTCTTTATGAAATCCCAGAAACCACAAACATTATTTAATCCACTGCAAAACTGCTATTTCAGCAGATGTTCTGTATAAAAGTAAAGACAACTTGATATATGCATAAGCACTTTTATGTTATCATGATAATATGGTAATAGCCGATTGTTGAAAATGGAGAGTAAAATGTATTTACAAAAACAAAGCAAAATAATGATAATACAAATGTGTATACCTTTGCACATGTAAACTACATTTACTTGTTATTTCTTTATTAGGTTTCTTAAAACAATTAATTTAAGCATCAATCCCTGAAAAACATACTTATTGTACTTATTGTTAATTTATTCTAATGCGGAGATATTTGAACGTTAAGCAAGCATCAATCAATCGATCCCTAAAACCCTACAGTCATGTCAAACATTTCATATTCGTGAGATTTCTTATTCTTAATTGATGTGTCCAAGGGGGAATAAAAATATGGTAACGTTGCATTTCTTCCGATTGGCAGTTAAAACCCTTGCTACAGTGGGGCGGTGTACAAGTACACAGTGACGTATGACATCCAGGGACAATCGAACACAAAAACTTTTATTCGACATTGTGTATGTTTATACTTTGCAGACGTAATCAATGATAATTTGATTGCTGAAATCCATTATACAAGAATTTTTAAATAAATCTGAAACTGAAATTGAATCTTTCTAAACCGTCTAACTAATAATTTGAAGAAAATATTAAAACTGTGTTGATCGTGACCCACATGCGGAACCCGTGATGTTGCTTATGCTAGTATAAACCCGGTGACGTTACCAGTCTAATTCGGTAGGTCACATTCGTGAAAAGGGGACGGGATTGTAGTAACGACATTAGGAACATATCCGCTATCATCTGTGAAACGGATATTTCAGTACGGTCAACCAACTCGTGATGGCGTCCGTAAAATTAACGAAGGGATGATTTCAATGTCTGATTCTTTTTAAGCCTTCAGAAAGAAGAAACATAATAAATCTTTTTAACAGTTCATTTTCAATTTCTTTAAGGATTTTCATTAAGGCATAACATAATACCTGGGTAAGAAAATTACGAGTTTGTTTTTCTTCTTTAGAAAATGGTATTCTCTATTATTTGTTTACATTGGAACAAATGATTAACGCAGGATGTGTTTTTTTTTTTTATAAAAGCATTTTGGTAAGGTTCAGGTTTATCATACTTAAGACAGACAGAATGTCAAGTAGTTAATATGAATCTGATATGCAAGGACCATGTATTTTGAATTAGTTGCGGGTAATAAATAAATGCATTTAAAAGATGGAGCATGTATTGCTGAATTGAGAGGTTACTTATTGGACATGCCATCTTTAGCAGTTGTTTGAATAAAAGATATAACATGGAGTCTTAATGAAAGGAAAAATCATTTCTTTCTTGCCGTTTTGTGGAGAAGTCTTCACATATCTTCGCATTTCAAGAGTATTAATTCACAATTGACCAAATTTGCGCTTTATTATGCAAATTTACATAGCCGCATATTAAATCAGTATTTTTTTTTATGTCAGGATGGATTGTATAAATTGTACAAATGACAGCAGTATTGGATCACAAAGCCTACTAAATCTGACGTAAGGTGGTGCTGTGTTTCAGCAGTGATATACAACATATTGTCTTGTTTTTTATGACTAATTAGCAGGGTTGTCAGTGGTAAGTGTTGGTGGTTTTTCCATGACTTGTGATTTGTATGGTAGAAATTCGCCTGAAGTGTTGAACAATAGGTATATCATTGTCAATCTGTTCTTTTTCTGAAAATAAAAAAAAAAATGTATGAGAAGATTATTCTATGATCAAATAAATTGGAAATGTGTGCATGAAACACAGATGATGCTCCCTCTTACATATAACGTTAAAAAAAGACATAACTGAAGAACGGTAATAGTGTCGCATCTAAAAGTCGTACTTGATCTGAGTGTGGCTATAAGCATTGTGTATAAATATATGACATATTAGTATGCATAGAATGAGATTAATTCATCTGAAGTGTTAAAATATATGTTCCACGGCTTTAAACCGATTCATCCCTCAGCTTGGACAATATGTTCAGATGATGCTGTATTTTCAGTGTTATATTGACCCTAGTAAGAAACACAAAAAGAGTAACACAGTTCCCGTGTAATATGTAAATACTAACATGCCACCTAACTATTAAAATAGTTTCCTTCATCTTAGTGTTCTACTTTTAATTGCACCTGCTATAAATAATTTTATTTGCAAACTACATACATATGGGCTAAGCACAAACATAGCAGTATTAATTAATCTGTCTAGAATTACAAAAAATAAACTTACAAAATGCATATTAACAATAACTGAATTTAAGTTTGCTTAATTTGTATTAAATCGAGAAAGCGTATAATACAAACTATATGTACTATCAACTACAAAAAGATTTTGTCCACTTTTTTACTAGAGTGTTAAAATACTGGAGACTAAGAAAACATGGTGCTAGAATATTTTCTAATTTAGGAGTCCCTTGAGTTACATGAATTATCATGGTTAGGAAACATCCACTCAATTTTAAGATTTGTATATCTTGATCAAGATACTTTCAGATTATCAAAATATAAATATTAAAACATTTATTTTTCACAGTTGAGGTTACTATATAACCACATTAGAAAATTCAAATATTTTATGGTGTGACAGTTGGTAATAAGAAAAAAAATAAATTGCGTACATATAGATTTTTAAATCTCAATTTGAGCCATCTTTAAATTTAAATGATGAATATATATATATTTATAGTATTATACCGCTGTTCAAAAGACATAAGTCGATTAAGCGAAAGGGTACTTAACTCGTAGATTTGATAATTGTCAACCGGTCGCGAAATTCCGTTATATTTCGATTTTACTATTGTCTATCCCACATAACTTGATACGTCATAAATTTACATTTGATTATCTTCAAAATGATTGGACAACTGACTTCATGGCCATGCTTCCCACAATGCTGCATGCTGGAGGAACAACTTGATGGCTGGAGGACATCTGCATGCTACATGATGTATTATTACTCTAATTAGTTACCATGTCAGATGATTCCTGTACTGCAACACTAATTACATATATCATAGTTAGATTACTCAAAGCAGTTATAGCTTCTAAAACTTTGACAGATGTGATTACTTGCAAAATTTTAGAGGATGAATCTATGCTCTTTTTTCATTAGAATGAAGTACCTACATTTTTGTACATCATGCACCATGCTTTCTTTTAGAAGCTTCTCAGCGTTTTTTATCGCTGTCTCTCTCTGGCTTATCTCCATAGCTTTTTTCATTTCATTTTGCTCTGTAAAAAAGAAAGGATATAAAATCAAGATCATGTACCAAAATAATTTAATTAGACAGGTACTTTTAAAAATGTTAAGTGTTTGTTTCGCCCCTTAGTTCTTGTATTATATCACATCTCTCAAGATGTTCTGTCATATTTTTCAAAGGAAACTAATCATCATTTCTACTTTTCTTGATGTCACTACGATATATGTCACATGTTTGAAATTTTTGAAACTTATTTGTCCTTGTCTTTGGATGTTTCCTGCTCCTTTCTGGAATCCACAGTACATGTTGGCACCTCCACTAGATCCTATATCTGACGGAGCTTAAACAAAAATAAAAATTCAGGATTTTAGGAATTAAACCTAGCCTCGTTTACTAGTGAAGGAACATCAAGACAGATATAAATTATTTTCAGAATATATGGACAAAAAATATATGACATACTTCATTATTTACCAGAATTGTCTTTAAAATAGTGGCATGCTTAAATTAATCGCGATGGTTTATCGACATATATGCGATTTGTGGTCAATTTTTGGTAGTTTGCTTTCGTGTTAAAACTAAAATCGTCCGTGGCGGATACAAAGGATTCACCGCCTTTTTCAAGGTCAGCCCTGAGCAGGCACGATGGAACCACAGTTTGCAGGCAGAGCACTGAATCCATAAGGTTCCAGGCCTGCCTATTTTCCTGCACTTACCACTCTTATTCTGAAAAAAAAATATTACATAGTTTAAAGCACATTCACAAAATAATTAGTTGCTATTAAATTGTAAGCATACGACAAGTCGATCATCCGTAATATGTGATAGACACATGCATGTGTTCAAGTTGAGCAAGTTTCTGTATTCAATGGCTGGCTGGCAAATTTAATCAGTCCTATGTTCCTACGGTTTTGTTTTTGTTTTATTTCTTTCGTTTTGTGCATCATAAAGCTTAACAATTTGCAATTAAATGCCATTTTACATGAAGAACTTTTCAAAGAATTCAAGTGAATTTATAATGATATATTTGCAAATGTCTGACTTTTACATTGAAAGTTACTTTCATCACATATAACACTTAAATCACACTTACAACTGGTGATGCTGGTAAAACAAACATCAGATTGGCAATTCTCCTACTTAGATGGGTGCTTGGTCAACAACATCCTTAGTGAAGAGGAGATGTGGTGGTGGCATTGGCAGAGTGGCATTCATATCATCATCACCTCAGACTTTTGGTGAAGGTTTTGATCAAGTTCTTTCTTACTCTTGTTTATTTGTGTCTCTAACAATGCAGCCTGAAGGATGTTGACATAATTTTTTTTAAATGATGAAGTTAGATCGATAAATCCATCAGGCTATTGGTGAAGATGGTGATCAAGTTCTTTCTTAAACTTGTTTATTTGTGTCTCTAACAATGCAACTTGAAGGATGTTAAATGATCTTTTTGAGTGATGAAGTTGTAATGATAAATCTGTCATCACATCTGACTATTGGTGAAGGTGGTGGTCACGTTTTTTTCTTACACTTGTATATTTGCGCCTCTAACAATGCAGCTTGAAGGATGTTGACATGTTTTTTTAATGTTGACTTGATAAATCTAGCATATACAGCTTCATCAAATATACAAAAGTACATGTTCTGTATTTCAGACTGTGAAGTGCCAATTAAGTTCTTGTACATGAAAGTGCTGATTGAATGCATGCAGGCGTTGAAAAGATTTCAATTTCATTCCCCTATTTCTTAAATATTTCTTGAAAATGGTTAAAAAAAAATTAATATTAGTGTTTACCTAACAATATTTTCAGCCGTCATTGTTTTACAGTCCAGAAATGAAGAGTCCTTCTTGGGTCCTAGACGCACAGTAGTTTCAAAGTTTTGGGCAGTTTATTATTGGCCGCATCAGCTTTTTTTTTGTGTTGTCTTTTTAAGTCTCGAATAAGTCCTTTACATCCTTAACTTTAAGGCCTTTGGAACTTCCATTTCTGTTTGAATCAGGTTGTTTTAAGGTTGAAAAGTGTCCTTTTTTTCTTTTAGTACTGCCTTTTATTGATGATATTTCACAAATTTTCATAAAAAAGTTATCTGTGAGATTTACCATTACAGAAATTTAATTGGGTTTTTGTATCATGAAAGCCCCCAAGGGTGACTGGGGAATAGAAATATGGTCACCATTGGTCTTCCTCCGACCGGCGGTAAAACCCTCGCTAAAGTGGGGCGTCCGTTTGGCTGTGCGGGATGTACAAGTTCGCAGTCACGTCCGGTCAGAATGGGGACGTTAAATCCGATGCCTCGTGTTAAGAGAGTGCCACGTTCTTTGCACGTTAAGAACCCTTGCAACAACTCTTTGAAGGGTCCGTAGGTGGCCTGTTGTAAGGCTAAATTTCTGTCCTTATCCAATATACCCTCATTTCCCGTGGCAGTCCAAATTTCCCCGACCTTCATCCCTGACGGCCTATATTACAGAACCTACCTTTTGTATTTATTGTTAACTTGTTCTCGTCCTGAATATGCATGAAATATTTGCCACTGGACGTTAAGCAACCAACAATCAATCAATCAATTGTATCATGAAAAGGTCAGGACAGGTGGAATTGGATCTGTCAATAATAGCATAAAAGTTGTCTCAGTATCTTGGTAGTCAGAGTGTGTTGAATGATGTAAAGTGCAAGAAAGTAATAGATATCATAACATCATGACATCATACATCCATTGAAATGCCATTTCATTAATAATTTACCTCTTATTGACATACATGCATTTAGTTATCAACTGTTTTAAGATTACACTAGAAACTAGTACTTTACTTGTCACTTTGAATATGAAATAGGAATAAATACTTTGAAATTTGACAAACAAACACCTGAAATAATCACAAATAAGGATACTAAAAGGCCTCAAGCTGGCCAGAAATGTGACCGTCAGTCTCCATTTTGCCTTTTTTTCAAGTGCATTTCATTTCTACTTGAAATAAAACAGAATAATATGCAGTGTACATTGTATTTAATGTCAAAAAATATAAAATACTAATTTGTCTTCATTCTTCTTTTTCGGAGTTGAAAACTGGATTTCCGCAGCATATGGGTAGTCGTTTGATTTCACACAGTTTTCATGTAATGGATTGATTGGTGGTTGCTTAACGTCCAGTGGCAAATATTTCATGCATATTCAGGACGATTCGTGGAATGGATGTAAGAACAACTCAAGATTTGTCAGACAGTTTATAAAATGATTATAGATAGTAAATAAAAGAAATTTACAGCATATTCTTTGAATTTAGTGATGGTTAAGGTGGCACGGTAGTATTTGCTTCCCACGTTTTAGGTTGCTCCTTTGTGTACCCTACTTAGGTGAATACTTATGAACACTGTGATTGGACATTGCAATGGATTATCAACCAGAAACATTTTTTGTCAAGTATTTAAACCAATGATGAGTATGAAAAATACCGGGGCTAGGATGAAAAATTTTGTCCTGCATTTTTTTTTTTAGCAGAACAAAATTGTTCATCCTAGCCAGAAGAGGAAACTCCCTAGAGGATCTGCAGGGCAATAAATAAACTCATCATAGATATCAGGATTGAAATTTTATATTTTCGCCAGATTTGCGTTTCGTCTTCAAATACAGCTAAGGTAATCTATTCCTGGGGTAGAAAAGCCTTAGTATTTAAAAAATTCAAAGTTTTGTAAATAGTTAATTTATAATTTTGACCATATCAATGAAAACATGTAATGCATAAATATATCTTAACTTTTTCGAAACAATTACATTTTAGTAAGCCCTCTTTCTTACGCGAATTCACTCAATCAATCTCTCTTCATTATGTCATCTCTAACCTCCATCAACGCTTTCACAAGAAGGTTCCTTTTCGCCACATCTTCGGATCCTGTGAATTTGGGTCAGCCTCCCCGTACGAAATACCCCATGTTCGGTCCGTCTGACTTGCTTCTGCCAGAAGTTTTGAGTACCTCGCCTGGAGATATCTTTTTTAAAGTATTGTTTATGCTGAACAAGAAATATATAAGAGTACAATCAATAAATCGGAGAAAAAAAATAACCATCCATTATATGTAATTGGTCAAGTTGCTGCTAAATTGTAGCTTAAAATGTGTTTTACACTACGTAGTCCGACTTATGACTAGATATGTCGGATTCCGGCAAGATGCCGGACTGTCGGGCAGTTACCTGAACGTAATTAACACCTAGTTTGATATCACCTGTGTAATACCCGATGGAAGGTCGTAATTCAATGTGTAGCTGATTGAAATTTTACCTGTATGCAGATTTATTTAAAAGTGATGATACATGTCAAAATGTATTCCTGTCACAATAAGTAAAAAAATATTAACTTGAAGACGTTTTTTTTTTAAATCGTAATTCGTCCACCTGATCGTAAAATTATATTTTAAAGCAATGTAGTTTTTTTCTTTATATAAAATAATTGATAAATTCGAAATGAAAACATTTCAAGTAGTTTATTTCAGATAATTTACTTTATTATTCATTTTCCCGTAGTTCATTCATTTATTCAACAATACCACGCTCCCCTCTAGTGCCTCAACTGTTGTTACCTGTCAGTCAATATCCGCAAATCAAACAATTGACCCCGTATGAACAGTCCATTTCTGTTTATAGTTATTTATACATTTTTGCGCCTCTTAAAGCTTGTGCTACCGTGATGTTTTCTTAAAATCGAAGTCGGAAAGTTTTATTTTTTTTTCATTTTGGTGACATGATGTAATCTCACTCATGTTTAAATAAATGTTCAATACCAGTTATAAATATAACTTATATATAGTTTTCGGACGCAGCTTTAAAGAAATATTTAACCTCGAGATATAATTTTTTTCTAATAAAAATGTCAGTTGTTTGTATTAATTGAAAATATTTTATCTCGACGAGACCTTTTAAAAAGCGTACAAGTAAAACGAATCACGGATGGTTATGCATGTAGTATAAAATCCATGAACAGATCAACTTAACTTTTATATGATCAAAAGTTTTTGCTGCAAATAATTCAAACTGGTTTTTATTTAGATAATTACGACTGATCACCTCATTTTTAAACTTTTTTCTTATCAATTGTTTCTTAAAATTACTACCAAGTAAATTGGTTTGTTTGAATACCCATCATTATTTACAGTACAACCAACCCGTGTTTTATTTATTAATGTATTGTATTGTTTGAGATTTATGACTTATGTGCTCTTTTTGTCTCCGGTTATGTGATCAATTTAATTTCATTTGATAACTGATAATAGATGTTTAATATAATCGAATATTAGACAGAAATTAATTAGGCTAAAATTAAGGAAGGTGTTATAAAAAAGTGGGTTTTTTTCATGTTAATATTTAGACAAGAAATTAACACGACAGTCATAAACATTTTAAAAAACAGTGTTTTGTTTTCTTTAAAAGATGAAAATTAAATGTTTGAAACAAATGAAGTAATGAATTTATTTTATTGAGAATAAAAAAACTATTTGTAATTTCTACTATGAAATTGTTTTAAATTAACAAAGTAATTAGCGTGAGGATGAGTGAGAGAAAAGGGGCAAAGGTAATATGAAGTTGGAAGAAAGCTTAGTTTGATTTGTTAATGATGACAACAATTTAAGACTCTTTTCGTATAATATTTATAGCCATTAAAAGAGCTGTTTTAAATAGATGTTGACTATCAATCATCTTCATATCAGCTTCAAGCTGGCAACTTTTAGCTGGAACTCTGGCGTCTTCAATTAGGTATCAAAATAGTGCGAGGGACTTTCCGCTTGATCTCTCTTGAATATTTCGAATGTAACAAAAAAGTTGGAAATGATGGTTGGAATGTTATTTTTTTATTTAGCAATTATTTTATCTTGTGTCATTTCGAATGAGAACTTTAAAAAACACACACACTTTGTAATATTCACGATCTATATTTATCTTTTAACAAGAAAACGTTGTTGACATCGACCGAATAAAGAAACGTAACTTTATTTAAATGGATTAATTACAACTGTATCCTCCCTGGAGCCTCACCCCCAAGGGTGACTGGGGAATAGAAGTATGGTCACCATTGGTCTTCCTCCGCCCGGCAGTAAAACCCTCGCTAAAGTGGGGCGTCCGTTTTGGCTGTGCGGGATATACAAATTTGCAGCCACGTCCGGTCAGAATGGGGACGTTAAATCCCAAGCCTCGTGTAAAGAGAGTGCCACGCTCTTTGCACGTTAAGAACACTTTGAGGGGTCCGTAGGTGACCTACCTGTTGCCAGGCTAAATTTCTGTCCCTATCCAATATACCCTCATTTCCCGTGGCAGTCTAAATTTCTTTGACCTTAATCCCGGACGCCCCTATTACAGAACCTACCTATTGTATTCATTGTTAATTTGTTCTCGTCCTGAATGTGCATGAAATATTTGCCACTGGACGTTAAGCAACCAACAATCAATCAATCCCTGGAGCCTCAGCATTCATTCATTCCTGTCAATCATCATGAGTAGTAGTTAATATCACGAAAACAATGGAGCGTTCTATTTTTAGTTTCAGATTACCGCAAACTTCCGGACAAATACATTAGTCATCTTAATTGAGGAATTTACCAGTACACATAGTTACACAGGCAGATGAAAAAGATAAGAAAATTCACAATTAAAGAATTTCAAACTAAACAATGCTTAACTTATGTATTACGATTTACTAGTATCACTATAAATATTAATTAATTTTGGAGCTGACCCAAAACGACTGAATATTATGTGGTTAAATATAGAAATAAATTGCATGTGACTGTCAAACTAAAACGTATTAAATTTGCACTTAATTCTGCTTATCAAATGGATGAACGTGAACAATAAATAAATAAAACAAAAAGAAACTTTCAGAAATAAAGCAAAAATTTGTTTAAAACCGTATATCAACGAATACGATACAAAACGAAGAAAAAAAAGCAAAAAAAAAAAGACAAGTAACAAATAAAGAACCATGAATATACTTAGAAATCGAAATATGATTTATAAGCCATTATTTTATTATAAAAGTTTTCTCCACTAATTCATCTGCACAAATATTTTAAATCAAATACGATGTAGAGTTAATCAATAAAGTGAGAGGTTTAAATCACAGGTAAACTGATTCTGAAATCAGTGAAGCGTAATTGTCTAGTATCATGGATTAAGATTGATTGATTGATTGTTGGTTGCTTAACGTCCAGTGGCAAATATTTCATGCATATTCAGGACGAGAACAAATTAACAATAAATACAAAAGGTAGGTTCTGTAAAAGGGGCGTCCGGGATTAAGGTCCGAGAAATTTAGACTGCCACGGGAAATGAGCGTGGCACTCTCTTTACACGAGGCATCGGATTTAACGTCCCCATTCTGACCGGACGTGGCTGCAAATTTGTACATCCCGCACAGCCAAACGGACGCCCCACTTTAGCAAGGGTTTTACTGCCGGTCGGAGGAAGACCAATGGTGACCATACTTCTATTCCCCAGTCACCCTTGGGGATTCATGGATTAAGATAAAGGACAATTATATCACCGTTCACACCTGGATCTGTTGATTATTGACCATATACCTACCATAAAATTGTCCGATTATTCATTTCCTACATGTCCGAGTCCGTCACTTATAGTCATAAGTCGGACTACGTACTGTAGTAGGTGTATAAGTCATTCATATTGATGGAGGTTGTGTGCCCCCTTGGTGACATGTTTAAAAATTTAAAGTAGTATTTTTGTATATATTTTTCATTTTAAACATCAGTTAAGGTGGTACGGGTGTCTTCCTCCATCTTGGATTTTGAAGTAGCAGATAATAATTGGTCTAGATCATTCATGAAATGAGCAAATTTTGAGAGTAGTATGTAATTCATGTCTAAATCTTTTTATATAGAAAATTATGTGTTTTATCATGTGTATGGCTGTATTTTCTAAAAAAACAATAATTGTGTTTGATACATTTTTTTTCAACTTTGCCAAATAAGGGATGATAACTCAGATTAAGTAATTTATAATAGAAAATGTTGTGAAATTACCTATTTTAATATGTAGCAAAAAAACAAAATTTAGTTGGTTTATAGAAGTAATTCATAATTATGAAGTTTATTTCGCAGCTATTGACTTGCTTGCTAGTTCATCTGTTGAAATATTTATAAGACAGTGAAAGAACACATTCAATCAGTGGAGCTATGGGTTCCAGTCTTTTGGCGGCAAAAGCAGTAATAAACCTGCCTTATTTATTTTTTTAAATGATTTGCCTTGTGTTGGCTCTCTCAAATCAAAGATGTCGTTTTCTTCAGTTATATGTTCTCTATTGTCTTCAAAGTGTCAGTTTTTGATTCTAAATACTGTATGTTGGACTTTAGGTCAGAAATATGTTTTTGAATATGGTTTTGGTTGAATGTATATTAAAATTTCTTTCGATTTATACATTTTAAAATCATTAATATATTTACGCTGTAGGTATAATTTTGAAACATTTATATTTCTAATTCTATCTTTCAATTGCTTAATCTTATCAGACAAGTTATTGATAGTTCTACTTGTTTTGCTTAATCTTATCAGATAAGTTATTGCTAGTTCTACTACATGAATTTGCCATGAAAACGTATGCTGTTGATAAAATCTTCATTTATGTTCAAAAGTTTACATATGTATCGAAGTAATTCTTTAACATTTCCATCCACCTTTGTAAAGACCTCTTGTAAAATACGATTAGATATAAACGAATCCATAATGGCAGTCCATGTATCAGATCGGTTTTGATATTTACCATGTATGCTGTCAGAACAATCAGCAATTTATTGATACAGCTTAGAAAAATAGTATATAATAATACACCCCTACCCATCATTTGAATATAAATAGGATTTAGTCTTAGATGCATGATTTTTTATTGTAAGTTACTGGATTTGAACTAGCTGTCAGTATATGTGAGTACTCTCAGATCTGTACTTAATTGTCTTTTTGTTGTTGGGATGTTCAAGTTCCCAGCCACGTCCTCTCTATGTTTTTGCCAGATGTATTTCTATATGTATCAATCTGTGAGGTTACGACTTTTTTAATTGTTTTTTATAGTTCGTTCTTATATTGTACTGTTAAACCACTGTACCAGGTAATGGGAGGGTTGGGATACCGCTAACATGTTTAACCCCACCACATTCTGTATGTATGTGCCTGTCCCAAGTCAGGAGCCTATAATTCAGTGGTTGTAGTTTGTTGCTGTGTTACATATTACTATTTCGTTTATTTATATGTACATAAATTAGGCCGTTAGTTTTCTGTATTCTGTGCAATCATACCAAATCTCCTTAAAAGTTTTTACTATATATAATAAATATATCTGATATATAGTATATAAATAAAAAAGATAATATTTTTGTTTTATATATTATGTATTTTTTCAGTCATACAGTTAAACAAATATACTACAAACACCATACAACATACACAAAACATAAATATATTAACTTTTTTCGTTCAGGCATGTAGATATTCAAACACACTGATAAAAACGAGCATATACATACATACATATACCACAGAAAATTCATCTTATATACATTGTTTGGAATTAACCATTTCATATTTTTTCTTTTTTAATCCCATGGCACTCCTTCATAATTTCACTGCATACACATTTCACCAAATATTCAAGTATTTATATACACACTCACATATATAACCTATATCGAAAAGCACTATAAATACTCAAACATGAAGTTATAAAAGTCACAATTGAACCAAAAGCACTAAATATACCAACATTTACTATATTATCATTGAATTCATAAAGTCAATAAAGTTACTATTGAAACCAAGTACAAAACACTCAAACAATAAGTTCATATAGTTACTAACACTAAACACTTAGTCGGACTCGTAGTCTGAATCTTCATAGTCTAATTCTGGAAGGGTCTCTGGTTGTTGAACTGGTGATGCATATAGATGTCCAACTGAACGGAGAAAGTCAGAGGTACGGATGCTGTCGTCTTCATACTGGTCACAGAGAGATGTGAGACGGCCCTGTAGATGCTTGTAGGTATCACGTTGGTATCTGCTCAGCTGATGTTCACTCACAAGTTGATGGGTGATGGAAACCGTCTTGGCTTCTTGTTGGAATGCTGGGACAATCTTGTAGAAGTGAAGATGGTTTTGGGCAGCCTTACCAGGTGAACTGTTACTACATATCGTCTGAGATACTCTCTTTTCTGTCTGGTCTTATTGAGTTTATCTCCACCGTAAAACGTAAACACTGTTCTTAGATTGTCAGAAGTGAATAGTTCTTGAGACAGAATTGACATATTATGGCAGGCAAAATTTCCTTTACGATGAGTTGTTAGCTCTTGAAAGATCGTTCTCTGAGATTAAAAATGGTTCCGGAATGTTTGGAAATAATCTGTACGGTATAGTAAGGGTTTGTCTCATCGGTGGGGTTGATATGATGAATCCAAATGCTTTTGTAAATGTATATCTCTGCTCAAGTGAAGAACTCTTAGAAGTTGATGGAGTCAATGGCATATCCGGCAAACGTGACATATGTTATGGTAAAGTTAACGGTACATCACAGCATCTATTAGAGACCGACGAGCTGCTGAAATCTTAAAAGTGGAATCCATTCTGTATTTCCCGACTCTTTGAGGTTGTAGATGCCTGCTCACAAACGCAAATAATTTTTCGATTGTCTCCATTGCAACAACTCTGTAAGTTTTTTGTTGTCATGAGTGATGAATGTACTTGTATCTAAATCCTAGTCACTTCTTTTTCCATTTCATTTCCACATCATCATGAATCCGAACCAAGAAAGGGTTTTTTATTCTTCTAATTTCCCCATTAATGTGTTTCCAATAATTTGTAGATAATAATATCCACCAAAGACGAAGTCTACGTGAGCATTTTGACCACGCAATCAGTAGATGGAGCTTTCACTGATTAGGAATCTCAAACTTCCTTAATTGCACTAATGCCATCTGGTATGTGGGTCATTCTAAAAGAGATGTGACATACATAGAGACGAGTGTGGTGTCGACAGGAAGAGCACTATAGACACTTATAATGAATGTGATGCTTCCTCAATCAAAAGAATGGAAAACATCATCACGAAACACAATATAAATATGTAATCTAGCATGTTGATTGAGAACAAGACACGGTTTGAGCCTTCATTAGATGCATGTGTGTGTTCATTATGTTATATGTTATATCATTGTGTTAAATAATATTTACCAATTCTACTAATTGGTCATCATCAAATTCAGCAAGTTCGAATCCCCTACCAAGGTGCCACTGATTAAAATTGAATATCCGAAGAAGTGAGAATGGGTTTTTCATTCAATGACTTGAATATTGATTCAATATATTTGATGATGTCGTCAATTCATGGAGATCTTTATCATGTCAACAAACTTTATTTTATTTCCCTGGATGTTTTGTTTGTAACGCATTTTTTCCCCCAAAATGTGTACAATATTTACCAGTACTATTTTTCTATTGAGTAAGATGGATGACTATTGCTTCAATGTGACCATTGAGTTCAATAATTAAATAATCGTCAAGCTGAGATGTGCGGGATAGCTTGACCTTAATCTTATATTAAATTGCAAGGTGTGGAAATTTCGCCCTTCACTGTAGACGACGACCAGCTCTAAAGTCTACTTCCCAAACCCAAACCTAATCAATTTGGGAGATGCCGGAAAGTCAATAGTCAAAGTAAATATTATAACACATTTGATACAACTAGTAAATACCAACAATAAACATACATTTTTTTTTCTACACCAAACAAGTCCCTTTTAGAATTAACTTGAGATGTTATAAAAAAAATTAAGAAATGTAAAATCATTGTCAAAAACGTCTACAAATTATTTTTGGGGTATACTGTTTACCTCTGTTTACATCATAAGGATTTCTGAAATTTGGTTTCGAGTTTATATAAGTCAGTTATACCGTGTGATGCATTATCAGATTCATCACTCGTCAACTTCCTGGGCGGGCGGTGTATCATCAGTGAGAAGTAGCTCGCAGTTTCACTAAAACTGTTGTCAGATAAGGGTTTAATAATCCACTGGTCTGACGCCTGGTAAAAAAATGTACGCCTCAAGCAATCAAAATGTGTAATCCAAAATGCCTTACAGACTAGTGATACCAAAATGGAAAGAGTAAACTCCTTACATCACTGCAGTAGTTATTGATTCTTCATAGACTTTATTGCCGAATGTTTTGAAGTTATTTTACTTTCAATTCAGTCGCAAGTAAAAACAGTCCAGTGTAGGACATTAGAAAAAATATTTTAAAAATGATCTACCCCGTATATGCGGAAATTTTTTTTGTAAAGCTTAATTACACACCACTTGTGAATGGCAATACATTACTGTACATGTTCACAACAATAGAAGGCTAATGAAACAAATGTGTTATAAACTGTTTTACTTTTTAATAAAAAAAAAAATGTATAAGTTCATTATTGATTCATTTGGTGAATTATTCTCATTGTTCTACATTGTATTTTTTTATAAATATGAACATCATAAAAAGAAAGTGCTCTTTGACAACAAGACATTATACCAACAACTCTATATAGAAACAGAGTTAACAATGTGAAAACATAATCTTCAAAATTCTACCTGAAATGATTGTGTATCAAAAGCTTATGTATAAAATGCTCAAGCTGCACAATTTTACTGTATATCAATTAATTGAACTAAATATTATTTACTTCAAATGCACAGCTTCATGTATCGTTTGATTTAAATCTAAGATAATCTTCGAAATATCTCACCTAGCTCATAGGGCAAGCCAAGGGTATTTGCAATTGTAAATATGCTTTACATCTATTCATTTTTATATAGAATTATGATCTGGGTTTAAGTTATACCAAATATGTGTTTGTAAGATTTGTATTTACACAGCTCTTTTGCAGTGCGTTTTAATAATCTTTAGTGGTCGATTTAAGGTTGCATTTAATACAACTATCTATTAAAAGTGGTCGAATCTTGTAAAATGTAGTAAAATTATCAATGAAGAAAGTATCCGATTCAGGAATACATTTGATACAATTATCTAGAAAAAGTGACTGATTTAAGGTTCCATCTAATACAATAATCTAGAAAATTGGTCAAATTTACTGTAAAATATAGTAAAATAATCAAAAAAGAAAGTTGCCGATTTAAGGTTACATCTAATACAATTATCTAAAAAAAAGTGGCCGTTTTAAGGTTACATCTGATACAATTATCTAAAAAAGTGGTCGTCGATTCAAGGTTATATCTAATGAAAATATTAATAAAAAGTGGTCGATTTAGGGTAACATCTACTACAATTATCTATACAAAATGGTCGAATCTTGTGAAATTTGATAGAATTCTCAAAAAAGAAAGTTGCCGACTTATGATTACATCTAATACAATTATAAAAATAAATGGTAAAATTTACTGTTAAATATATAATGAATTATCAATAAAGTAGTGGCTGGTTTAAGGGTACATCTGATACAATTATCTACAAAAAGTGTCTGATTTAAGGTTACATCTGTAAAAAGTGGTCGTCGATTCAAGGTTATATCTAATAAAACATCAATTAAAAGTGGTCCACTTAGGTAACATCTAATACAATTATCTAGACCATTTGACCGATTTAAAGTTACACTTAATACAATTATCAAAAGTAGTAAAAGATTGTCAATAAAGTTGTGGACGGTTTAAGGTTACATCTAATACAATTATCTATGTAATGTGGTCGATTTAATGTTACATCTAATACAACTATCTATAAAACAGAAGTCGAATTTATTGTAAAATATAGTAAAATAATCAATAAAAAAGTGGACGATTTGAGATAACAGTTAATAATGATCAAAAAAGTGGTCAAATTTACTTTAAACAGTAGCAAAATTATCAATACAGTAGTGGTTGGTTTAAGGTTACATCTTATACAGTTATCTATAAAATGTGGTCGATTTAAGGTTGCATTTAATACAAATATCTATTAAAAGTGGTCGAATCTTGTAAAATATAGTAAAATCAATGAAGAAAGTATACGATTAAGGAATACATTTGATACAATTATCTAGAAAAAGTGACTGATTTAAGATTCCATCTATTACAATAATCTAGAAAAGTGGTCAAATTTACTATAAAATATAGTAAAATAATCAATAAAGAAAGTTGCCGATTTAAGGTTACATCCAATACAATTATCCAAAAAAGTGGCCTTTTTAAGGTTACATCTAATACAATTATCTAAAAAAGTTGCCGTTTAAAGGTATTATGTACTACAGTTATCTATAAAAAGTGGTTGTTCATTTTTTTAAGGTTACATCTAATGCAAGTATCTATAAAAAGTGGACGATTTAGGGTTACATCTTATATATTATCTATAAAAGCGGTTAAATCGTGTAAATTATAACAGAAATATCAATAAAGAAAGTGGCTGATTTAAATTTCCAGCATATATAATGATCCCGAAAAAATGGACGATTTAAGGTTACATCGAATATAATTATTAAAAAAAGTGGTAAAATTAACTGTAAAATATAGTAAAATTATCAAGAAAGTAGTGGCCAGTTTTAGGTTACATCTAATACAATTATCTGTAAAAAGTGGTCGTCGATTCAAGGTTATATTTAATAAAAATATCAATAAAAAGTGGTCGATTTAGGGTTACATCTATTATAATTATCTTAACAAAATGGTCGAATCTTGTGAAATTTGATGTAATTATCAATAAAGAAAATGACCGATTTATGATTACATCTAATCGATTATAGAAAAAAGTGGTAAAATTTACTTTAAATATATAATAAATTATCAATAAAGTAGTGGCTGGTTTAAGGGTACATCTGATACAATTATCTACAAAAAGTGACTGAATTAAGGTAACATCTGTAAAAAGTGGTCGTCGATTCAAGGTTATATCTAATAAAAGTATCAATAAAAAGTGGTCGACTTAGGTAACATCTAATACAATTATCTAGAACATTTGACCGATTTAAGGTTACACTTAATACAATTATCAAAAGTAGTAAAAGATTGTCAATAAAGTTGTGGACGGTTTAAGGTTACATCTAATACAATTATCTATGTAATGTGGTCGGTTTAATGTTACATCTAATACAACTATCTATAAAAAAGAAGTCGAATTTATTGTTAAATGTAGTAAAATAATCAATAAAGAAAGTGAACGATTTAAGGTAACAGTTAATACAATGATAAAAAAAAAGTGGTCAAATTTACTGCAAAATGTAGCAAAATTATCAATACAGTAGTGGTTGGTTTAAGGTAACACCAAAACAATTATCTATAAAATGTGGTCGATTTAAGGTTGCATTTAATACAACTATCTATTAAAAGTGGTCGAATCTTGTAAAATGTAGTAAAATTATCAATGAAGAAAGTATACGATTCAGGAATACATTAGATACAATTATCTAGAAAAAAGTGACTGATTTAAGGTTCCATCTAATACAATAATCTAGAAAATTGGTCAAATTTACTGTAAAATATAGTAAAATAATCAATAAAGAAAGTTGCCGATTTAAGGTTACATCTAATACAATTATCTAAAATAAAAGTGGCCGTTTTAAGGTTACATCTGATACAATTATCTAAAAAAAGGGGCCGTTTTAAGATATTATGTACTAGAGTTATCTATAAAAAGTGGTGGTCCATTTTTTTAAGGTTACATCTAATGCAAGTATCTATAAAAAGTGGACGATTTAGGGTTACATCTTATATATTATCTATAAAAGCAGTTAAATCGTGTAAATTATAACAGAAATATCAATAAAGAAAGTGGCTGATTTAAATTTCCAGCATATATAATTATCCCGAAAAAATGGACGATTTCAGGTTACATCCAATACAATTATTAAAAAAAGTGGTAAAATTAACTGTAAAATATAGTAAAATTATCAAGAAAGTAGTGGCTAGTTTTAGGTTACATCTAATACAATTATCTGTAAAAAGTGGTCGTCGATTCAAGGTTAATTTTAATAAAAATATCAATAAAAAGTGGTCGATTTAGGGTTACATCTACTACAATTATCTTAACAAAATGGTCGAATCTTGTGAAATTTGATGGAATTATCAATAAAGAAAATGACCGATTTATGATAACATCTAATCGATTATAAAAAAAAGTGGTAAAATTTACTTTAAATATATAATAAATTATCAATAAAGTAGTGGCTGGTTTAAGGGTACATCTGATACAATTATCTACAAAAAGTGACTGATTTAAGGTTACATCTGTAAAAAGTGGTCGTCAATTCAATTTTATATCTAATAAAAGTATCAATAAAAAGTGGTCGACTTAGGTAACATCTAATACAATTATCTATGTAATGCGGTCGGTTTAATGTTACATCTAATACAACTATCTATAAAAAAGAAGTCGAATTTATTGTTAAATGTAGTAAAATAATCAATAAAGAAAGTGGACGATTTAAGGTAACAGTTAATACAATGATAAAAAAAAGTGGTCAAATTTACTGCAAAATGTAGCAAAATTATCAATACAGTAGTGGTTGGTTTAAGGTAACATCTAATACAGTTATCTATAAAATGTGGTCGATTTAAGGTTGCATTTAATACAAATATCTATTAAAAGTGGTCGAATCTTGTAAAATATAGTAAAATTATCAATGAAGAAAGTATACGATTAAGGAATACATTTGATACAATTATCTAGAAAAAGTGACTGATTTAAGATTCCATCTATTACAATAATCTAGAAAAGTGGTCAAATTTACTATAAAATATACTAAAATAATCAAAAAAGAAAGTTGCCGATTTAAGGTTACATCCAATACAATTATCCAAAAAAGTGGCCTTTTTAAGGTTACATCTAATACAATTATCTAAAAAAGTTGCCGTTTAAAGGTATTATGTACTACAGTTATCTATAAAAAGTGGTTGTTCATTTTTTTAAGGTTACATCTAATGCAAGTATCTATAAAAAGTGGACGATTTAGGGTTACATCTTATATATTATCTATAAAAGCGGTTAAATCGTGTAAATTATAACAGAAATATCAATAAAGAAAGTGGCTGATTTAAATTTCCAGCATATATAATTATCCCGATAAAATGGACGATTTAAGGTTACATCGAATATAATTATTAAAAAAAGTGGTAAAATTAACTGTAAAATATAGTAAAATTATCAAGAAAGTAGTTGCCAGTTTTAGGTTACATCTAATACAATTATCTGTAAAAAGTGGTCGTCGATTCAAGGTTATATTTAATAAAAATATCAATAAAAAGTGGTCGATTTAGGGTTACATCTATTACAATTATCTTAACAAAATGGTCGAATCTTGTGAAATTTGATGGAATTATCAATAAAGAAAATGACCAATTTATGATTACATCTAATCGATTATAGAAAAAAGTGGTAAAATTTACTTTAAATATATCATAAATTATCAATAAAGTAGTGGCTGGTTTAAGGGTACATCTGATACAATTATCTACAAAAAGTGACTGATTTAAGGTTACATCTGTAAAAAGTGGTCGTCGATTCAAGGTTATATCTAATAAAAGTATCAATAAAAAGTGGTCGACTTAGGTAACATCTAATACAATTATCTAGAACATTTGACCGATTTAAGGTTACACTTAATACAATTATCAAAAGTAGTAAAAGATTGTCAATAAAGTTGTGGACGGTTTAAGGTTAGATCTAATACAATTATCTATGTAATGTGGACGGTTTAATGTTACATCTAATACAACTATCTATAAAAAAGAAGTCGAATTTATTGTTAAATGTAGTAAAATAATCAATAAAGAAAGTGGACGATTTAAGGTAACAGTTAATACAATGATAAAAAAAAGTGGTCAAATTTACTGCAAAATGTAGCAAAATTATCAATACAGTAGTGGTTGGTTTAAGGTAACACCAAAACAATTATCTATAAAATGTGGTCGATTTAAGGTTGCATTTAATACAACTATCTATTAAAAGTGGTCGAATCTTGTAAAATGTAGTAAAATTATCAATGAAGAAAGTATACGATTCAGGAATACATTAGATACAATTATCTAGAAAAAGTGACTGATTTAAGGTTCCATCTAATACAATAATCTAGAAAAGTGGTCAAATTTACTGTAAAATATAGTAAAATAATCAATAAAGAAAGTTGCATTTTTAAGGTTACATCTAATACAATTATTTAAAATAAAAGTGGCCGTTTTAAGGTTACATCTGATACAATTATCTAAAAAAAAAGTGGCCGTTTTAAGATATTATGTACTAGAGTTATCTATAAAAAGTGGTGGTCCATTTTTTTAAGGTTACATCTAATGCAAGTATCTATAAAAAGTGAACGATTTAGGGTTACATCTTATATATTATCTATAAAAGCGGTTAAATCGTGTAAATTATAACAGAAATATCAATAAAGAAAGTGGCTGATTTAAATTTCCAGCATATGTAATTATCCCGAAAAAATGGACGATTTAAGGTTACATCGAATACAATTATTAAAAAAAGTGGTAAAATTAACTGTAAAATATAGTAAAATTATAAGAAAGTAGTGGCTAGTTTTAGGTTACATCTAATACAATTATCTGTAAAAAGTGGTCGTCGATTCAAGGTTATGTTTAATACACATATCAATAAAAAGTGGTCGATTTAGGGTTACATCTACTACAATTATCTTAACAAAATGGTCGAATCTTGTGAAATTTGATGGAATTATCAATAAAGAAAATGACCGATTTATGATTACATCTAATCGATTATAGAAAAAAGTGGTAAAATTTACTTTAAATATATAATAAATTATCAATAAAGTAGTGGCTGGTTTAAGGGTACATCTGATACAATTATCTACAAAAATGACTGATTTAAGGTTACATCTGTAAAAAGTGGTCGTCAATTCAAT
The DNA here is from genome assembly GCF_021869535.1 of Mytilus californianus. NCBI lineage: Eukaryota > Metazoa > Mollusca > Bivalvia > Mytilida > Mytilidae > Mytilus > Mytilus californianus. The sequence goes on from NW_026262673.1 coordinate 5,006,818, forward strand.
TTTATATCTAATAAAAGTATCAATAAAAAGTGGTCGACTTAGGTAACATCTAATACAATTATCTAGAACATTTGACCGATTTAAGGTTACACTTAATACAATTATCAAAAGTAGTAAAAGATTGTCAATAAAGTTGTGGACGGTTTAAGGTTAGATCTAATACAATTATCTATGTAATGTGGTCGGTTTAATGTTACATCTAATACAACTATCTATAAAAAAAGAAGTCGAATTTATTGTTAAATGTAGTAAAATAATCAATAAAGAAAGTGGACGGTTTAAGGTAACAGTTAATACAATGATAAAAAAAAAGTGGTCAAATTTACTGCAAAATGTAGCAAAATTATCAATACAGTAGTGGTTGGTTTAAGGTAACATCTAATACAGTTATCTATAAAATGTGGTCGATTTAAGGTTGAATTTAATACAACTATCTATTAAAAGTGGTCGAATCTTGTAAAATGTAGTAAAATTATCAATGAAGAAAGTATACGATTCAGGAATACATTAGATACAATTATCTAGAAAAAGTGACTGATTTAAGGTTCCATCTAAAACAAAAATCTAGAAAAGTGGTCAAATTTACTGTAAAATATAGTAAAATAATCAATAAAGAAAGTTGCATTTTTAAGGTTACATCTAATACAATTATCTAAAAAAAAGTGGCCGTTTTAAGGTTACATCTGATACAATTATCTAAAAAAAAGTGGCCGTTTTAAGATATTATGTACTACAGTTATCTATAAAAAGTGGTTGTCCATTTTGGTTAAGGGTTACATCTAATGCAAGTATCTATAAAAAGTGGACGATTTACAGTTACATCTGATATGTTATCTATAAAAGCGGTTAAATCGTGTAAATTATAACAGAAATATCAATAAAGAAAGTGGCTGATTTAAATTTCCGGCAAATGTAATTATCCCGAAAAAATGGACGATTTAAGGTTACATCGAATACAATTATTAAAAAAGTGGTAAAATTAACTGTAAAATATAGTAAAATTATTAAGAAAGTAGTGGCCGTTTTTAGGTTATACATAATACAATTATCTGTAAAAAGTGGTCGTCGATTCAAGGTTATATCTAATGAAAATATTAATAAAAAGTGGTCGATTTAGGGTAACATCTACTACAATTATCTATACAAAATGGGCGAATCTTATGAAATTTGATAGAATTATCAATAAAGAAAGTGACTGATTTATAATTACATCTAATACAATTATAAAAAAAAGTGGTAAAATTTACTGTTAAATATATAATGAATTATCAATAAAGTAGTGGCTGGTTTAAGGGTACATCTGATACAATTATCTACAAAAAGTGACTGATTTAAGGTTACATCTGTAAAAAGTGGTCGTCGATTCAAGGTTATATCTAATAAAAGTATCAATAAAAAGTGGTCGACTTAGGTAACATCTAATACAATTATCTAGAACATTTGACCGATTTAAGGTTACACTTAATACAATTATCAAAAGTAGTAAAAGATTGTCAATAAAGTTGTGGACGGTTTAAGGTTACATTTAATACAATTATCTATGTAATGTGGTCGATTTAATGTTACATCTAATACAACTATCTATAAAACAGAAGTCGAATTTGTTGTAAAATATAGTAAAATAATCAATAAAAAAGTGGACGATTTGAGATAACAGTTAATAATGATAAAAAACGTGGTCAAATTTACTTTAAACAGTAGCAAAATTATCAATACAGTAGTGGTGGTTTAAGGTTACATCTAATACAGTTATTAATAAAATGTGGTCGATTTAAGGTTGCATTTAATACAAATATCTATTAAAAGTGGTCGAATCTTGTAAAATATAGTAAAATTATCAATGAAGAAAGTATACGATTAAGGAATACATTTGATACAATTATCTTGAAAAAGTGACTGATTAAAGGTTCCATTTATTACAATAATCTAGAAAAGTGGTCAAATTTACTGTAAAATATAGTAAAATAATCAAAAAAGAAAGTTGCCGATTTAAGGTTACATCCAATACAATTATCCAAAAAAAAGTGGCCTTTTTAAGGTTACATCTAATGCAAGTATCTATAAAAAGTGGACGATTTAGGGTTACATCTTATATATTATCTATAAAAGCGGTTAAATCGTGTAAATTATAACAGAAATATCAATAAAGAAAGTGGCTGATTTAAATTTCCAGCATATATAATTATCCCGAAAAAATGGACGATTTAAGGTTACATCGAATACAATTATTAAAAAAGGGGGTAAAATTAACTGTAAAATATAGTAAAATTATTAAGAAAGTAGTGGCCGTTTTTAGGTTATATATAATACAATTATCTGTAAAAAGTGGTCGTCGATTCAAGGTTATATCTAATGAAAATATTAATAAAAAGTGGTCGATTTAGGGTTACATCTACTACAATTATCTATACAAAATGGTCGAATCTTTTGAAATTTGATAGAATTATCAATAAAGAAAGTGACCGATTTATAATTACATCTAATCGATTATAGAAAAAAGTGGTAAGATTTACTTTAAATATATAATAAATTATCAATAAAGTAGTGGCTGGTTTAAGGGTACATCTGATACAATTATCTACAAAAAGTGACTGATTTAAGGTTACATCTGTAAAAAGTGGTCGTCAATTCAAGGTTATATCTAATAAAAGTATCAATAAAAAGTGGTCGACTTAGGTAACATCTAATACAATTATCTAGAACATTTGACCGATTTAAGGTTACACTTAATACAATTATCAAAAGTAGTAAAAGATTGTCAATAAAGTTGTGGACGGTTTAAGGTTACATCTAATACAATTATCTATGTAATGTGGTCGTTTAATGTTACATCTAATACAACTATCTATAAAAAAGAAGTCGAATTTATTGTTAAATGTAGTAAAATAATCAATAAAGAAAGTGGACGGTTTAAGGTAACAGTTAATACAATGATAAAAAAAAAGTAGTCAAATTTACTGCAAAATGTAGCAAAATTATCAATACAGTAGTGGTTGGTTTAAGGTAACATCTAATACAGTTATCTATAAAATGTGGTCGATTTAAGGTTGCATTTAATACAACTATTTATTAAAAGTGGTCGAATCTTGTAAAATGTAGTAAAATTATCAATGAAGAAAGTATACGATTCAGGAATACATTAGATACAATTATCTAGAAAAAGTG